>NC_092352.1:10630048-10893280 GCF_963676685.1 Mytilus edulis | reverse complement strand
CAGAAGGACTACTGAAATTAATTGAAAAAAATATATTATCTGGCATATCAAATGATTTCAAAAGAATCATACCTACATCACCTGTGCCAGTTATTATATCACAGTTGGTTCGTTTGTTTAAAACAGTGACCTGTTCCTTATAAAGATAGAAATATATTTAGCCAAATATGTGTCATAACTACAATTGTTTCACGATCGCGATGACGAATACGTAATGCAAATAATTGTAAATTCGCTACGTGTATCATATCTTTCAAACAAGTAACTGATACGGAAAGCACACTTGAGTATTTCTGAAGAAAAAAATATATACTTAGCATGCCAACACAATTTCCAAACTTGATAGAATTTTGTATTGTCTAATTCTTAGTTTTTATCGTTCATTGGACGTATTAGTGTTTAATAGTTCGTCTACTGTGGTATTAGTTTTGTTTCCTTGTGTATGTACTAGTGCGATTTCAATTCCCAATATAACAAAGAAGGCATAATACAAATTTTATATTTAAAATTTCATATACATGGGAAATCTGACATTGGAGGTGTGGTAAACTTGAAACCTTTAAATCAACAACCCGAATATTTACATTTTATTTAAAGTCTGTTGTCTTAATTAGTGCTACAAAACACTTGGCCGATGTCATTTTACATGCAGGCAGAACAAATATTGATTCGAATTACTTAAATTCCTCCTGAATTCATTTTATTCATTTAATCCAATAGTTAATGATAATCAGTGAAATTTGAAAATATCCGAGTGGTCTCTTAACAATAAACTTCAATGTATACATTACTTTATATTGATGCTCGGTACTATATTCTTGTTGCTTTGATAACATTGATGCAATCAAGTTTTGTAATTTTTGAATCGAATAACATTCTTTAGCCATATGAGTTGTTTTATATGTCGCAGACAATTTATAGATTTAGTTGAGAAAACACATTGGTGTTGGTTCAGAACGTGTATAGAAATGTGCAATACTTATGCAGTATTACAGTTGTAAGGCATCAATTACAATGAGGGCCTTTTTTTTCTGATATACGGCATAATGTTTTTTCAAACCTGAAAAATATACTTATGAAACTGCTAGAACTTTCTTTTTAGATTGTAGACCTTTCATTTTTTAATGACTCCAATGCGAGTATACATTCAAAGGAAATTGCCACTACTGCGTCATAGAAAAATGACCCCCCTTCAAGGATATTTTATATCAGCACTCAAATGCTGAATGCTAAATGCTGAATGCATGAATGAAACGTCGATCTTATTATCATTGTCAAAGATTTATACTACTTGTAGTTATTTTCTTTTATCCCATTTAATGCAATGAAATAAGATAAAAATGGATTCTACTTTTAAAAATCACCACATGCAGACAAATTCTGAATGCCCTAAAGATTAGTTTATTTTTATTCATGTCAAAGGATTAAAGAAAAAGATATATGATGTATCAGATAAAGGGTACATTATATATATTCTGAAATATTCTAAAATATAAAACGGGCTCCTTAAGTCTCCATCTATTGTTGCATAATAAACTCAAAACGGAGATTTGAAACAAATAATCACTTAACACATTGTCAAAACTGTGAGTCGATACGTTATTTTTCAGTCTTCTGCTTACCTATGTGTGTAATTTATTTATTTATATTTTATCTCTGACAAAAACATGTTGCAATCATTGTCAGAGTTCGTATACCAATCAGAATACAAACTCGAATACTAAATGTGAACTGCCAATTTTTAATTATTTTATTTTTGAAGACTTATACAACTCAAACGGACTATGGTTGTTGTTTGTTGCTGAGTATCATATTTGTTTTTCTTTCTTTACTTTGTATCCAAATCAGGCTGTCAGTTTTCTTGTTGGAATTGTTTTACATTTTTTATTTCGATGCCTTTTATAGCTGACTATGCGGTATATGTTTTTCTCATTGGTGAAGGCTGTTACTCTTAGTTGTTAACTTCCATACTATTTGGTCTATTGTGAAAAGCTTTTTCATTGGCATACCACATCTTCTTTTATTTTAACGCAATTACTGTATTACTTAGTAATGAAAATCCTTTTACAAAAATGACCAGTGATTCGAAATATTTTTCTGTGCAATACATTTGAATTTATTTAAAGAATGGTTGAATTCATATTTATCAAATGAAATACGTTTTCGTTGATCATTAACTTCTGATAGTTATCCTTTCTATTTAGAGGCAATGGTAAATGTATGAACAAAGATCACAATTCAAAAAAAGATAATTATAAATACATAATTGTTGTTGCTGGCAGTTTGTTGAGAGACACCGTGATCGTTACGCACTTTTTTTTTAGAATAAGTAAGAGATTGACATGTTGTATAGACACTTGCCTAAAATGTTGAAGACTTTATGGTGGATTCTTGATGTCTGTTGCCTTTTATGTGTCACTAGGTTTCTGTCTTATTCCAGCATTTACCACATGTTCTCTTATGCATTTTACGAAAAAAATTAAAAGAAAGTAATATAAGAAACCCCTTGGCAATATTGTTTTCTTTCTTAATTACACTGGACAAAAATACTTATATTTCCCTAATTCAGTATATACAACAATGTTGTGTTAAACAAGGCTTGATAACATCAGCCATAAACAGCCCGCAAAGTATTACGTATTGAGGCATATTGCTTGATTAAAATAGAAATGATTTTTAGTTTTACGGATTTCGAATAGGTATTCAATAAAATTATATGCGGTATTATGAAAAAAGAGCAACAAATTGGTTATGAAAAGTGTTTAATTTGACCTCCCTTTCGCTTTGATGCATACGTATTTTATAATGTATTTTCCTTCTCCAATTGGCAATGAAAGGGATGTGGTTATTCTCGTTAATCAAATTATTGATTTACATGACTATATATAAGATAATTTCCATTAGAACTATTATACTTCCCACATTGTGGAGCTTTGACAAAAGGTAAGTTAATTTTGTTAATGCATGTTACAGTATGTTTAAGCTATTGAATATGATTTTTTTTATGCCATATCATTGATAAAATAACTTATTTAAATTAAAAAAAAAAACACTCTCAAAACCAACTCCTTTTGCGATATCTGAATTATGTTCGATTCTAACCGTCATTGCCATTAGAAGGTTTTCAAATTATCATACCATACAAGATAGATGATACGTTAGCTATAAAACCAGGTTTAAGCCACCGCACTTTACATAATGAAATGAGGAAATGCAAGTACCAATTCGCTTGATGTGTTTCATCTTTCGATTTTGTCATTTGAAAGGGAACTTTCCGTTTTGAGTTTTCCTTGGAGTTCGATGTTTCTGTCGTTTTACTTTTTATCATATTATTGTGCCAATTCTATCTATGGAATAAATGGCTTGTGCACAAATGCTGCTTTTCATGTTTTTTTTAATCAACATACCTATTATAGGATACAAATAAAGAAAGTAGTTTGTACAGTTGTTTAGAAGTTCAATATACACGATAATTTACGACAAAAATTGCATTAGTACTGTTTTAACTTCTCTAATGTATACAACTCAACAAAATATATTTACCATGTATCTATTCATACTTTGTTCTATGGTTTTGAACGGGTTCAATTTTTTTTTTAAAGTTTCTTTGGTTCCTTTCAGATATGGCGTCCACTCGTCAGAGATCCGGCAGTCAGGGAGCAGCATCGAATGAGGTACATTACAGCATTGTTGTACTCGGAGCTGCTGGTGTGGGTAAATCATCCATCATATCACAGTTTTTATACGAAAGGTTTAATAGTGAATATAAAGAGACAGTAGAGGAATTACACCGAGGACAGTATAACATTGGTGGTATCAAACTGACACTAGATATTTTCGATACTGCTGGACATAGGGAATTTCCCGCCATGAGAAAGTTAGCGATAACGACCAGTGATGCATTTGTTTTAGTGTATGCAGTAACGGACATGACTTCATTTGATGAGGTACAAAATCTACGAGAAGAAATAATATCTCAGCGTGGTAAAGTGCCCATAGTTATAGTGGGAAATAAAGCTGATATAAACACTGATGTGCCGACAATCGACACAGAAACAATTGAATCAATAGCTTGTGTAGACTGGGAATCAGGCTTTGTACAGGCTTCAGCTAAGGAAAATACGAACATTGTAGGAATTTTTCAAGAATTGTTACGACTCTCGAAATTTTCTAATTCATTAAGTCCAGGTTTCACTAGTAACCCGAATTTAACTTGAACGGACAAAAACGTGTTAACGCTATTTAAATGAGATTGATCGTTTATTGATAAAGATTGACAACAATTAAAAATTATATTTAATTCATATCAATTCATATCAATTCATTTTAACGCCAGTGAAATAGATTTGTCTGCGGTGAATCAATTGAAATCAAGTTGCTGGTTAGTTGCGTTAAACTAATAGGCCACGCCCCCGTTAAACTATTTCAAACATCCATTAATTCGTTTTAAACATGGATGAGACCCGAGCTTTTTACAGGTAAATCACCCAAGCAAAACGACCTCGATGTATCTATCGTTTTTTGTTTCAAACTTTAAATGCGTAGTCTTATTAAGTCACATGCTCCACAATTTAATTAAACGAACGTATAATACACGTGACATTTTCATATATAAGGCATTTAAATAAAAACATTAAAATATATATGCACGCGTGGTTTAAAAATGTCAAACTAGGGAATCTGTTGAAAATAAAATAGTTAGATGGATAACATAAATTTAATTTTCTCAAATGCACTAGATCTTTATCGCACATATATATGTGCGTTTCAAAAATTACTGAATGCTATGAAACCTCATGGCATGTAAGTAACATGTGGTCCTTTGCAACTATTTACGAAACTTTATGTATTCCTGTATATTTACCGTTTCTCTTTTCTCTTTTTATGTTTACTATATTGTACTCGTAAATCAAATGTAGACATGGAAACTACACAGCAATTATTTATTGTGTACATAATTTAAATCGATGTATCTTATATTTCCGGTAAGCAACAAATATTCATTCTCTTGCCGTATATTGATAAACGGAAAAGCTTGTAATGAAAAAGAAGGTTTTGATGAATTGAATAATAAAATTGATGAAGACAATGTTGACGTATGTTGAATATGATAAACAGAAAGTCATACCCAAAATTATAAATGAAGTAGCAGCCCACTGAACTTTTAAAACTGTGTTAAATTGTAATACCGGTCACTGGCCAAATCGGGCGTTAATTGTGGAAGAGAAGCAAATATCAAACAAAAATATTGTTCTTACGATTCTGTAAAAAGATTATTGTGCTGTCATGCACCCTGACGTACTTGTAATAAATGAAAATATATATATGAGATAAATTTTAGTCTGCGATAACGATTGGTAAGTTGATTTAAGTTTAACGACCTAGACTGGCTATTTATCGGCATACTCTCACGTTTTTTAATGTTTTAAAAGAAAACATATATTTACGTTTTGGGCATTAAATATAAGTCTACTTACCAAATTGAAATGAACATAAACATCATTAAAAAAATGGAAAAGAAACATTCTGCATTGTTGTTTTCATATAATTTTATTTCCTATATATTTGAGCGGAAATTTCTAAGTTAAAACTGATTGTAGTATAGATAAAATATTTCATCTAGGTGCTCTCGTTGAAGTTCGCGTTACATATTAAAATGAATTTCATTGGTCGGAACGTTTGCAAACTTTCAATTCAATACACAATATAGAGTCCAGTTCGGCAAAAAAAAAATCAAATTAAGACTCTACTTTGTCCGATTAAACAAACAGAATTTAGAAAAATAACACTTTTACGATTCTTTCAACCACGACCAAAATATCTATCTTTTTCTCCGCTGAAAATCATTACTATTGATATTAGAACAAGTCAAAAGTTGCCGGAGCCGGTTGATTTATGATGCATACGAAACTTTAATAATTAATTATACGGTTTGTATTTTTCCAAATAACTACTATATCCGATAAAAATCGAAAAATAAATTATCGGTTAAAACTACCGATTTTTCTATGAGACAAACATTATCCTTATATGAGTCAAATTTGCAATATATATTCATAAAGGACAAACCATATCCTCATGTTTTTTATGCAACACTAGTAAGCATAGTTCGTCTGTTCTCGCTTCAAACCAAGCCATCATAAATACACCAGAGATGACTAAAATGAAAGTCTTTTCGCTCATTGAGATTTTTTGGTAGGTATTAAGCTTCAATTCGACCATTAATTACCGTAAATTTTCGATTTTTGCAAAATTACGAAAAATATGTTATAATCCTTTACCTTCCCGAAGATTATACTTCGTTTAGTCGATTGTATGAAAGTTTTTTTTAAGAAACCGGTCTTTTACTGCAAAAAAAAAAAAAAAAAAAAAGATAAAAGCGATTTTTGTTTGAAGTAACGAATCTTATTCTTACAAGACAATGAAAGTTTTCGTGTTTTAGGTTGTGCTGAAGCAAACGTAAAAGTTGAAATAAAAATTACACTCCGAGATTACACTAAAGACATTTCGCTAGCACACATGGGACTAGATTTATTAATTGTTCATTTGCAAGTCAAAATTAATAATCATGCAAAACAAATGATAAAACTTCCCAATTTAAAATTGTGAAAAAACCGACAGGAAACCAAAGTACAAAGGTACGGCATTTATTTAAAAACAATCTCCATCCAACTTCAAAATGTGAGGTAAATCGATTAGCTTACGCTAGCCAAGCAACCAACAGACAAAATAAATCTTGACTCTCCGATCAAGACTATCTATAGACACGGAATAAAAAATAACGGAAAATAATAGCATGTTAGAAAGGTTACAAACACATTTATACAAACATGAAGCAGATGTTTTTTTACTGAACTGGTCAGTGGTAATACAAAACTAGGGTTTCAAAAAGATGAAGAAAAAGAAAAAGACATTTAAACATGCTAAAGTTTCTGAAAAAGCAAATCAGACATAGTGTTTAACTGAAATTGAAAAAAAGGATCATGATAGTCTATAATATGTAAACATTTATTTCAGAAAGCCAACAACAAAATGAAAGGAAACTATGTATTGCTTAAAAACATTGACCAGGGCCGTAACAGCCTCATGTTTGAAATTTTTAAACAAAGTCACAGTACAAAGGCTTGTCTTCATATCAAATTGTTTTCACGGCGAATGTCTTGCAAGAAGCAAACTCCCATTACTCCGATGTCGCCCCTGCTTAATTTTGCGTGATCCATGCATTCCCTATTTCCATTCTCAATTTTATGTTTCTGAATTACTTGTCTTTTGTTCATTTACTTCCCTACTAAATGTCTATAGTCTAATTGTTAATTTTCATTTGTAAATGTCTGGTTTCGCAATAATGCATGTCCACCAATATCCAGACATTGTGCAAAAAAATATAGTTTAGAAGATATTATTCTATGCTGAATACAGAAAACATATAGTCGTTTCTTCATGAAGATTTGAACTCTAACATTAAAGAGAACCAAACTGGCTGTCCTTTTTGAGTATTTCCATCTGGTGTCTTACATTTAAGGGTTTAACTAGTATTAACATGATTAAGTCGTGTCAACTTACTGTCAAGACAGACGCCTTTATAGAAAATAAAGGAATATGGGGTAAACATACACGGGACCTAATCGAACACAAAGTCAGAGCTTAACAAAAATACAAATTATCAATGGTCAGCGTTTGTATTCCTGTTCATCTTTATAGTCGCTAGCGAGTCTTCAACGATGAAAGAATCTGAGAGTACTTAAGTTTCTAACAGCTAGTTCACACTGTTACGTTTGGAGTCTTCCTGTCCGTCATCCCGCAATCTGATAATTTGATTATCTGTCTCAGGACCTGCGCATATATAAAATACTTGCCACTGAACATTGAACCAATTAAAATCAATACACATCGTTTCATATATAAAAATCAATCTACAGATGATTATGCATTTCTTAGTTGGTTAGATTCCCTTTTGTGGGAGTTGAACACTTTGCGGGACAATTTTCTTCTCATGGGAAGATATATTTTTGCCATGGGAATATTAGTTTTTTCTTTTCTTTTTTTTTCAGAATTTGTAAAAGTGCTATGAAATATCGAAATGGACTGACAATCATGCACTAGTAACCAATGACTGGAACAATATAACAGGCATTTCAATAAATTAAAAGTATTTCTATCATACTTTTACACTCAAAAGTCTGTTTATATCGTTGAATGATTGATAGAAATTCTACCGTTCAGCGAATGATTTTACAATTTGAATCTTTCACCTTTGTTTTCGGTCAATATCATCTTGCATTTCATGTAATAGTGTTCGCTGAACTGTCACGTATCAGAAACATGCCTT
This sequence comes from Mytilus edulis, assembly GCF_963676685.1. Classification (NCBI taxonomy): domain Eukaryota; kingdom Metazoa; phylum Mollusca; class Bivalvia; order Mytilida; family Mytilidae; genus Mytilus; species Mytilus edulis. The sequence goes on along the minus strand of NC_092352.1, from coordinate 10,884,951 downwards.
TTGAATTTCAGAATTAAATTATAATTTTGTTTTAATCTATAATTATACATGGGGAATGACGAATCGTGTTTTTGATTGTTTTCTAATTATAACCTTTTAATTTCGTGAATTTACATCATAATTATTATGAATGTAATTATTCTTTTTCGTCTACGTAACTCGATATGCGTGTTTTTCGCCACTACAAAGATGAGCACGAACTTTTTTTGTTCAAATTTCCTAATCATGCTTATGCAATGTTGTAACTCGTCTACACAAAAATCTTTTATTTCAATTCATTTTTGGTCTTTTCTAGATCTTTTATAACCTCTCAGGTAATTTTCAAAGAAAATCCAGAGTTTTCGGCATTTACAAGGACGCGTACGGATGAGGATTAAATATAATCTTTTTGTGATATATTCACTTGTACTTTACCCGTAGGCTGTCTTCGTGTACTGCAATTTATGGTTTACATGTTTAAAGGAATACGAATACTTTATTTCTCATAAAACTTCAATTATTAGTTGTCAAGAACATACATACACATAACTATAAGGTAAAATTAGTACATGCATGTGTAAACGATACAATTAAATTAGCTTGGAGGACTGACTTTCACATTTATAACTTTTACATAGTTTTTCTAATATTACAATATTTGATGAGTTTAACTGTTGATCAGCTTTAAAGATATAAGGGTTTGACTAACAGTAGTTCCTTAAACATTTCCTTCTTTTTCTATAGTTTATATGTTCTACAATTCATAATGTAATGGTACTCATCATCAATGTTGTTTGTGTCACAGAGACGACATATTCTGTCTTCTCTGTGTAAATCCTGAAACCTTCTGGACTCAATCGGCAACTACCACATCTATATCTGCGTAATATATGAATTTAGAAATGTAAAAAGGAGTTTTCTAATTGATAATTCTTTTTGAAAATATGACAGCATTATGTTTTATGCGATTCTGCATAAAAGTAAAGAATTCTTCTTGAAACTGGTCTTTGGGTTTCTGTTTAATACATTTTGACACCCATTTATCACAAACTGTGCACAAGGACGGAAAACAAATATACGTCCTTGCTGTGCACTATAATTCGAAATAGTTGTAAATTGCAATTTTTTTTAATTTCTATTTTTTCCTCACTAGATAGGTGAAAGTATGTATAACATTTATTGTAAATTGCGAAAATGCATTACGAGCATAAATTTATAATTTCAAGTTAGAATTTAGAGTCTCAACTTTTTTCAAAATCTCTGTAATCAGAGCAGAGCTCTGAGATTCACACAGATACTGCAATCATTGTCATCTTTAAAATTTACTTTGCATGCACTAAATTTCTAATCCATTTGTTTAGAACAATAAAATATGTTTAAACTACTAAATATCTAAATGAGATTACATAGGAATAACTTGTGGTGTATTCATGTATACTTGTATGTAATAATAATAAAAAGAAACCAACAGCACTATTTGACGAAGACGAAGACGAAATAAAGGATTGAATTTTAACGTTCAGTGACATATATTACAATGATGTCGAAACAGAACTTGAACTTGACAATAGGTTTTCATAGAACCGTCGCTTTTCCGAAGTACGCTTAGTTGCGATTTCACAACTTCGGGTTCGCATTATAGTTATACATGTACAAAATAACTTACAATAAACAAATTCTGATGATTTCTTCAACTGTTCTTGAACGTTCTAGTTTTAATATAAATCTGTGATTTTTCTATATTCGTACTTTCGACGAAGCAAAGCAGTTCGATCTAGATCTGGACATGTATCATCATTAAACATTTACAATATTCAATAGTTGTACATTTTTTTTGGTACATGTAGAACATGTAGAAAAATCCGTCTTTTCGAATAAAATCTTAATTTACGTACCATTGTAAAATTGAGAATGGAAAATGAGGAATGTGTCAAAGAGACAACAACCCGACCAAAGAAAAAAACCAACACTGAGCAGAAGGTCACCAAGAGGTGTTCAATGTAGCGAGAAATTCCCGCACCCGGAGGCGTCCTTTAGTTGGCCCCTTAACAAATATATACAATATATATATATATATATATAGTCCAGTGATAATGAACGCCATACTAATTTCCAAATTGTACACAAGAAACCAAAATTAAAATAATACAAGACTAACAAAGGCCAGAGACTCCTGACTTGGAACAGGCGCAAACATATTTATGATCTCAACCACCCCTATACCTCTAGCCAATGTAGAAAAGAAAACGCATAACAATACGCACATTAAGATTCAGTTCAAGAGAAGTCTGAGTCTGAAGTCAGAAGATGCATATACGGACCCTGGATTTAAATCAGATATGATCTGGCGGTTTTTGTCTTTTTTTCAAAATACATATTTTTAATTGTGACTATCTTTAGTTTCGAATCTTTCTTTCATTCTAATTAATTTAGTTTAAATGAAAATAAGGAAATTGGAATTAAAACACTGTTGAAGAGAAACTACATATTCGGGTTAAATTCAACTTAGTTTGTTAATTCAAGTTTGACATCTAACATCTTAATCCGTAATCCACATTTACCCGACAACCTTAAATTGTTTATTGAATTTTATCAATCAAATATCCTCACACAGGAAACTAGACAAAATAAGTTTTTTGTAATGGTATTTATCAAAACTAAAATGATTGAAAATATCTTTGTAGAATATGAATTTGCCTAATAAGCGAATAATTATAATACATATATTTCAACATCTTCAATAGAGAGATTACTGATAAGATGCCCAAAATATATGTACATGTATACATATTGCGATTAGTGCTATATAGTATGTCAATGATATCGAATGCCCACTGAGTGTTAAACATGTTTGACACTGCTGGTTTTAATTTTCTGACTCAAGTATAAATTTAAGAAAAGTTAATAGTTTCTGAATATTTTTAGATTCAATATTTTATCATTATTATTATTTTTTAAAGTCTCACCACATACAAACATAAAATGAAAATCACAGAACTAAACAAAACATTTAAACATTTGCATTGTGTGCATCAATCTTTAAAAAGATAAATGAGACGCGTATAAGACACAATATATAAATATAAACAAATTTTTACTCATTTACATTCAAAATTTACAGTGTCCGTATATAACAAATGAAATGAAACATCTTTTTATTTAAGAACAAGTGAAATAAAATGCCGTTTCTTTTCAATAAAATATTGTTGATGTTTTTGGCATCTATTGCAGCAACATTGTCGTTATTGAATAAATATATAAATTTTTCGCTATTTGATATTTATAAATTGAAATGTTAAGCCTATTGTATTATTATATGTCTATAATGGGCATTTTAAAAGGACAGGAATATAAAAAAGAAGATGTGGTATGATTTCCAATTAGACAACAGTCCACAAGAGACCAAAATGACAGAGACATTAACAAATATAGATCACCGTACGGCCTTCAACAATGAGTAATGCCCATACCACATGGTCAGCTATAAAAGGCCCTGATATGACAATGTAAAACAATTCAAACAAGAAAACGAACCGCCTTATTTATATAACAAAAAAAAAATGAATGAAAAATAAATATGTAAAACATATTCAAACGACAACTACTGAATTGCAGGCTCCTGACTTGGGACAGGCGCATACATAAATAATGTGGCGAGGTTAAAATTGTTAGCGGGCTCCCTATCCTCACCCTAGTCTCGATCAGTGGTATAACAGTACATGTACAACATAATAAAAAAAGAGGGTTGGATGGGGTTCAATGATTAGAGAATAATGCCCTTGAAAAATGAAGATTAGAGAATAATGGGCATAAAAAATAAAGATGAGAGAAATGTGTGGTCTAAAAATATAATGAACATTGAATGATCAATAAAAGAAAACGCTAAAAGATACCTGAATTTTATTGAATGATTGATAAAAGAAAATGCTAAACATTATCTGGTAACAGAATTTTCTCTTCTTAAAATTTAAAGAAAATTATCAAAGTTATCATTGTAAAAATATGATAAAAGTGAAAACAAACTTGGTAAACCTTTTTTGGTTTCGTGGTAACAGACTATAGGATTCAGTCAATATGAACTGGTTTCCGATACTTCTACTCGGGCTTTAAATGCAGTGGCGGATCCAGAGGGGGCGTAGAGGGCGTACACCTCCCCTTTTGCTTGGACTTTTTTTTTTAAATGATTAATCAGACTAGACTTCGTGAATTAATAGGGAGATGCAGCATCTAAAATGTCCAACCCTTACACCTTACCAGCAACTACAAAATATGCATGCCCCTCGCCAGGAACCGTTTAAAAAGTGCATATTTCACTTATTTTATGTTTTAAGTCCTAAAAAGGGGCAAAAAAAAATTTCGCCTCGCTCCCCTCGTTACAAAACTACAGCCCCTCTTTCAAAAAGCCTGAATCCGCCCCTGTTTATATCTGACTATGCGGTTGGCTTTAGCTCATTGTTGCATGCCGTACAGTGACCTATAGTTGTTAATTTCTGTGTCATTTGGTCTCTTCGAAGAGTTGTCTCATTGGCATCTTCTTATGTGTAGTCAAAATCACTGGAAAGAACTGATGAAAACTTGGACTTGTTACTTCATAGAACTAGCACTTAAATCATGCAGAACAATACACACCAACACGTCATTGTTGAGAAACAAATGAAAGCCTTGCTGTTGTTTGGAAATCACCGTTCTCATTCATTTAAAAGAATGATTTTTACTTTAAAGATTAAAGAAAACTGGGGAAAAATTAGAGAATAATGCGTAAAAAATTACTTTTAAAGAATAGACTTATTTTTTGAAGATTAGAAAAAAGGGGTGAAAATTAAATGTTTACAGAAAAACAGCCCCCCCTCCCCAACTCAGACCCTCCTATAAGAATCATTTTAAATAGGATGGACAAAAAGATGGAGGGGTAGAGTGTAATATGTGTAACTGGGCGTTAAGCAATCATGAATCATTTAATCTATTCTTTATATTTTCATCTCTTTATTCTGTAATTTAAAGTGCTTATTCCACTATCATCTTTATTTCTGTAAACTTACTTTCATAGCCTCATATATGTACATGTACATGGTATTTGATACAGGAACAATATACCGTCGTATATTACAAAAATTGAGAATGAAAATGAGGAATGTGTAAAAGAGACAAAAACCCGACTATAGAGCAGACAAAAGAGGAAGGCCTAAATTACGGGTCTTTAATGTAGCGAGAACCTCATGCGTATACATACATGCATTATTGTATGCACATGCTTGTTTCAGAGACATATAATACAATTATATGTCTCTGGATAAACATAATTATTTAGAATTAAAAAGTGTATAGTTATCAATAAGTTCATTTTCAAAATCATTTATTTAAAGTGAAAAATCGCGAATTATCCCTTTAAGGCTTGTTGAAGATCTTCATCAAATAACGAATGAATATAAGAAGATGTGGTATGCTTGTCAATAATTTAATTCACCGTACATGTGGAATACCGTATGATAGTTTTTTTGGTCTAAAAAAAAATACATCTACTACATGTCTTTGATTTAACAAATGATAAAAGATCTGGCATAAAAACGTGATTCTGAATATAATCTAAAAATTGAAGAGAAAGCCAGACTAAGACGTTATACAATTTAAAGAATACAAATTTTAAAGTTTTATTACTTAGAGGTATACTGTCCCCTTCTTTTAACCTACAAGAAAACTTCACGAGAGCCGATGATTAAATATCCACCTTGTTTTTCCGTATATATACTGAGCCAAAAAGGTTTAGCAACACTTTTTTTTTATAATTTTTTTTTTGTTGTTTTTGGAAAAAAATATTTAAACATCATTGATATAATCCTTAGTTTTACCTGTAACAGTCGTACTTTTTTCCTGCTGATTGATTTCGCGCCATTTCAGCTTTGCACGTGTCAATGATGTTTTACCTTCTGTACCTGTAATTTTAAAACGATATTAAAAACTTCTTTTTCACTAACGTTCAGAAACACACCATTGGTAAGAAAAACACAAACACCGTTGAAAATTTTGCTTGGGGCGTCAACCAGGCCACCCCGAAAATGACAGTCAGAAAGGTCTTGAAACGGTTGATGCCGGAATGAGGGTTGTTGACATCATGGCTCGATTTAATGTGCACTAGGCAACAGTTCAGAGACTAACAAACAGATATCGACAAATTACAACTGCATAGGATAGGTCGATATCTCGTAGACAAGAAAAAAACTATCGTGAAGGGAGGAGCACTTCCTTCGCTTTACGTCAACACGTGACAAGTTTTTTTCGGCTAAAAAAGTACTGCATTGACTAAGGGAAGTTGCTGGTGTTCCTGTCAATCCTTCATTGGTGCACTAAGGGCATGGCTGAGAAATTGATTTTGAGAAACACTATACTCATTTAAGCATTTTGACCCTCCCGCGCTCCATATAAAGAAAATCCTAATTAATGTGAGTGACAAACATTCATGTTGCTTCTGACATATCATAATTCCATTTTTGCGTTATTAGAATTATATGTTTAAATTTTATGATTTTGTAATAAAACAAAATTTCACAATTTTGTTGCTAAACTTTTTTGGCTCAGTATATATATTAAAATAACTTAAGAAGCAATTCAAAGGATATTCAATTTGTTTCAATATTGCCGAAAACTGAGGCTACTATAAATTTTATACATGTAGTCGTCTCAGCCGAAAACAATACATAATATTGATAATATAAGCAAGTGTGACAAACCAAATTGAATCACAAATGTGTTGTTTGGGATTATTCATGGTTCACTAGTATTCCTTTCACGAATTTGGCTATACTTTTGGACCTTTTGGATTATAGCTCTTCGTCTTTTATATTAAATTTGATTTTGATTTCATATATTTTGGCCTCGAGCATCACTGAAGAGACATGTATTTTCGAAATGCGCATCTAGTGCAAGAAAATTGGTACCGTTAATTGTATTCGATATTAACCAGTGACACGTGTCCTAATTTTTAAGAAAAGGGATAGAAAAAGTATGAATAAAAAATATCCGGTTTTTCAAAACTATATTTTCAAAATGCATTGCATAATTTAAACCGATTTAAAGTGTTTCATTTTATTGTATGTTTGTGCGTATACGAAAAAATGATAGAAAGTTAAACTTCAATGTTCATGACTTACAAGTATTATAATATTTCTTGTAAAATTGATAAATGAGCGGTTTTCACAAATACTGAACATTAGAATATATCGTAAACGTCAATTAATGAACAAGCAACCCAACGAGAAAAATATAATTTCAGAGGCATCTACATGTACATGTATAACTAGTTTTGAGTTAGAGAAATCATTCAACATGTTCATTGCCATATGATTCTATTCAGATTTGTGAGTTTTTTCGATTTACGAATAAGTCTATAAGATACAAAAAATTAATTGAAGCAAAAAAAAAAGAAAGAGACATGAAATAACGAATTAACATAAGTTTACAAATACATACCTAGGTGCATTTACCAAAACAACATTTGAACTTATTAATACATTTTTTCATATTATTGTAATTTTATGTTTATGTACCCGATATGGAGTTCTTCTGAAATTAAAAATCACTTGAATGGGTATTTCTGGTGTATATACATGTATCACACTTGCTATCTACATGTACAATATACGGAAATGACACGGCTGGGTATTTTAAAGTTACTGAAGGTAGATTACTGGCAGGTGTATATCCCCGGGCGAAGAATTTACTGATTTGTCAAAACGGTTAGGTGTAACTTGTCATATTGTAAAGTTTTGAATCGCGTTCATCTCCTTTTTTTTATTATATGAATTGCGCCAATAAATGAAACTTGACACATTCCCCATTTCCATTCTCAATTTTATTAATTGTGTCATATTTATCTCGAAACTATTAACCTATTTACACGTACATGTAACATTAGAATACCTACTTCAACTGTTGAATAACTTTATAATTACTAAAATTCAAAATTATGTACTTCTCCTTCCGTATGCTATGTTTTTTTGTGTCAATTCTATCTTTCCATCAGGTCCATAGTGCACTTTTTTTGTCAGTCTAAGTGCACTAAGGAGGCCCTTTCAGTTTGCGATTTCTGTACCTACATGAAAATACCTAAAAGGACCTCCTCAGTTCACTAAGAAGAAACATTTGAAAAGAAGTCTATAATATTTGCGCAATTAAATGATTGTTTTATTGGCGCTAATGAATGTTGCAGTTTTTATGATAAAGTTATGCAAAAAAAGAATTCGCGTAATTAACTTGTGGTGCAAATTAATTCTTTTTTAGCCAAACTGGATATCGGCCTTCAAAACATTGTGTATACACAAACAAAGCAAGATTTATCTTTTGCGCAGTCTAGCCGGAGAATACAAGTTTTTGCAATTTGTGAAGGATTTTAATTTTAGAATGTAATGAACAAGTAAGAAGATCGTTAAATCGAAAAATGAGCTATGCACGATGAAAGTTTGGTGCGTCGATTCACTTGATAATTGTAAAGTTTCAAGTCTTTAAAAATAACACCCATTTGTAGAACTGATTATTTCGATCCTTCAAATATGCATGTGTAGAATAATAATAAAAAAAATATATTATTAAGTCTCTTTCATATAGATACTGTAGATTTGTATTTGAACATCGATTGCAAACATAACGTTCAGTGAGAAATATTTTTAATGTATTCGTACAGAAAACAAATCAACTTCTTTCAGAATACAATTGATTGGTTATTGAAGTAAATGATTTGCGACAGAATCAGTGACACTTGGCCAGAAGCTTACCTCTAAAATAAAGAAATATAAACAAAGGTAGAGTTATTTTTAATTCTGTATTTTACTCATAAAGGACTTAAGCACTTTTTACAGTCAATGCCGAAAATATGAAATACATCGATTTAAATAATGTACACAATAAATAATTTTTGTGTACATAGTTTTCCGTGTCTACATTTGAATACGAGTACAATATAGAAAACCATCATGTTATATATTTAACTATTTTTTTTTCAACAGATTCACAAGTTTTGCATTTTTAAACCGCGTGTGCATATATATTTTAATGTTTTTATTTTAATTCCTTACATATGAACATGATACGTGTATTATTCATTCGTTTCAACGTTTTAAATTGTGAAGCATGTGACTTTAATAAGACTATACGCATTTAAAGTTTGAAACAAAAAACGATAGATACATCGAGGTCGTTATGCTTGGGTGATTTACCTGTAAAAAGCTCGGGTCTCATCCATGTTTAAAACGAATTAATGCATGTTTGAAATAGTTTAACGGGGGCGTGGCCTATTAGTTTAACGCAACTAACCAGCAACTTGATTTCAATTGATTCACCGCAGAGAAATCTATTTGACTGGCGTTAAAATGAATTGATATGAATTGATATGAATTAAATATAATTTTTAATTTTTGTCAATCTTTATCAAATAACGATCAATCTCATTTAAATAGCGTTAACACGTTTTTGTCCGTTCAAGTTAAATTCGGGTTACTAGTGTTTAATACGGAGACGGATGTCTATGCCAGTTTCACTATCATCGCAATCTCCTGTAAAAAGACAGAGTTGTGTAATATCATAAAACCATTGTTTACTTTCGCTTACGTTTTATATATATTCATTTGCAATAATAAAGAATATGAAGGCTTAACAGCTAAGCATACGATATCATGTTAAGATTAATCTGTATATATGCTACAATTCAGATGCAATCAGTATACAAATATTTTTATTTTTCAATAGAGACAATTGGCTTCGCAGAACAATATAAATAAATTAGATGCAAAAAGTATATTAACATTTAATAGAGAATAGATAATAAGCTTGGATGTTCCAGGTTTGCCATTTTAGATCTACAACTACGGGCTTACAACTACGTACTTCATATTGGCATTTTTTATTTATTTTTTTTATTTTTATTCGAATTTCATGGACAAGTTTATTGAGGACGTAAAGCGTGTTTAGCCTACACAATTGTAATCAATGTATCTATGATGAGTTTATTTGGATCTTGTGACAGTTATTTCTGAGATGGCGTGAACACTGTAATCGGGTTTGTTGCGTCAGACGTTACGATTATATACTTCTCTTCAGTTACACAAGTACTATGCATCTCTATAGGTAAACATTTGAATACTTCTCTTTAGCCATATAAAACAAAATGCGTCTAAACCAATAAAATATTCATATGCTAGTCATCAATGAAACGATCAAAATCAAATCAGATAAACAACTTGTATGCTACCTTCACATTCATAATTGCATACATATTTACATAAATATAGTTTATATGCAATTTGTCAGATGTACAGTTGATATACATCTCGTCAAACATATATTTCTAAGACCTCTTAACAGATAAATAGTTTATATGCACCTTGACAAATGTACATCAATAATTCTTTAAATACAGAAGCCATGCACGCTTAGTTGAAAATGCTGACTGCAGAAATTGATACTGTAGTATGTTCTTCCATTAAAAGACAGACGTATTGTTGTATTGCCAGACTGTGTTTCTTAGTTAAATGATAAACAAATCCTTAGAATCTCCCAGCACTAAGTTTGCTGTGATATTGAGAAGTACATGAAGCCATCAATGTCGTTCTTCCCTCTATATTTTGAAACATGATACTGAATTAATAAAAAAATAAAAGGATATTAACTTGACAAACAAACCGGAGGCAACTTACGATATAGAAGAAATATATCTATTTCAACAATTCAAGAAAGACGATAAAAATGGAGGCGAAAGATACTAAAGGGACATTGAAACTTATCAGTATTTAGCAGTAATTGTGAAATTCTATTATGAAAGCACTTTGGATACATGAAATTTATCTTTGCTGGAAGACTGTTACTTCTGAAAGCTCAGAACTCAATACTGCGATACTGACATGGTTTATAACAAAATTGTCCGTTTATTAATTTTAAAATTATAAAGAATCTAAGGTTTCAACTTCCTCCTTAGATAGATTTGGTAATTTCTATATCCCTTATTGGTCATATTGTTCTTCAACTGTTTCGGTTCATCTATATCATTGTCTTTCAAATATTTGGCTTTGAAAATGGCTTCGGAAATCTATAACGTGTTGTTTTCATTGTTGTTATTGGGCTGTAATTTATTAGAGTGGGTACATGTGAAAAGAAAATAGAAATGTCCGCAATATAATACATGTATTAGTATTTTACTCCAAATGGTCTTCTAAAACACATGCTTAAATAAATTGCTACTGGTGTTCTAATTTTACTTTCTGAGAGATGAATTTTGGTAATGGTAGAGAAATTAATTGAAATTTTATTATATACCGTATTCTTAAAAAAAATGCGGTATAAAATATTGAGTTTGTCTATAATACACTTTTCATTTATGACAACTTCTAGAATTCATCAAAAGTGTTATCAAACTCCAAAATTTTTATAGATTTTCCACAACCTATTAACTGTAAACAAAAAAGTAACAGTAGTATACAAGGATACAAAATATTACCGAGATAAACACATCACATATAAGAGGAAAACAAAGGAACAACAGAAACACTAAAGTGCAACAAAAACAAACGCCAACATACATGGAAACGGACTATTTGATAACAACTGCCATATTCCTAACTTGGTACAGGATATTTTAAGAAAAAGACGGGTGGGTTGAAACAGGATTAATAGCTAGCAAAACCTTCTACTTTATGACATTGTTAAAAACATAGGTACGTGACAGAAATACAGCACAAACACAAGCAATGGCATTCATCTGAGAGAAACCAAAAAACCAATAATAAATAGTCGACAAAACATGCATACCGCAGAACAACAACGAATATATTCCTTCAACGACAGACACCACATAGGATATATCACAGTGACACGCTTACGTAACTAACATGCAATCTCTAACTTTATACAATTATTTTCAAAATTATCGTCCAAACAATTTTCCCGACAATGATGATATGGAAGGCAATTTAATAACTATTCGGACTACAAGCAATAAGACATAACACGTTTTTCAACCGAAACTGTCACACCACCGCTAGAAGTACGAAAATAATAGTTTATTTACAAAACAAATCAGAGTTGTATTTATTCCTTCAGAAATTCGGAGAAGGACAGAATTATTAGATGAGTGCTTAATAATTACACCATAGAACATTAACGAACCAAAGTCGTGTTTTAATCTCATTAAGAATAGAAAGCACAGAAAGTAATCGCGAAATTACGATCTTAAAAATTCATATCGTTGATGTTTAGGGTCGCTTTTTTATCAATACTGAGATTGAAAATACCATCGCAACCAGAAGTTCCGCTTAGTATTAATCGATGTAAAAACAAATGGACCACTTCAGAATAGAATCTTTGACAAACGAGTTGATCTTAACTTTCCAATTACAAACTGCCCAAATATTTGTACTGATACATGATCTGCCCCAATCGTATAAAGTTTACGGATCTCAACGAAAACGCTTCGCACGTGTATTTTAACACCTAAATAACTTCATTAACAGGAATGTGCTCAAACCAAAACCGTTCCAATGGAGTTACGAGAAAGAACGACTGAAATCGATTTTACAGATAAAAAAAAATACGGTAACTTTATCAGCCAATCGCAACACGTTTTTGTGTTCTTTACTCTTAAGGTTTCAGAAATGCATTTGATTGATTATTTTACTTATTGAGTACAATTTCAGATTATGCCAAATTTAACTAAACGTGGATTTGCATGACGAGTGATGCATGCATTGATAGACTTTTACTCTATTGGCCGACCTGGTCTCGGTCCGTTAAGAGTTAAACTGTTGTCTTAATCTAAAATTACTTATCATATAGTATCTTAAATAAATAAAAACTTTAATTATTTTTACTAAGTTTTTTGAAAATTTAAAGTGTTTCAAAAATCTGCTAAATTATACTGAAATTCGTTTTTAGAAACAATATTTCATGCATGACATATATGTACCAACAGGTTAGTAATTACAAATTCCAAGACTTATCTGATTCTAATGCCTACATATGGGGTATCGACCACCAAACTCCTTAAAGAAGCAACATGGAACATATTTAAAATATAAAAAAGACATTTAAATCCTGATTTTGGTTGTAATGACTATAATAACTAAACATGAATGTTCTATAGTATGCAATACACGTAAAACTAAGAGCAATTATTATTATTATTAAGCTTAACATTAGCAGACAGTAAACAATTCTAAGACGATCATGTATCACAATTATATATATTGTAAAGGAGTGGCTGTGCCTGCATACGATGTATAATTGTCAGCTGATCCTTTTAACCAGAGTTGCTTTCGAGTTGATATACTCTTCACCCTTAATGGTATGGTCGGTTATCCCATTGGAAAGTTTGTTTTAAGGAGTTGATGTAGTTATATAATTTCAATGTCCCCTTGATATCGTTTATATGTGTGTATTCCAAAGGGTTATATTGTATGGTGTTTTTCAGCTTTTGATTTTGACAATTTATAAAGAACCTTGTTTTAAATTTTCTTTGGAGTTCGGTAATTTTTTTTTTTTTTTTTTTTTTTTTTTCGAATATGTCAAATATTGGCGCCCTGTTTACTGATCTACAGTCGTTACTAATTTCTTTGGTCATTTACATCTCCTAGATATCCAACAAGTTGTCTCTTTTTCTGAGCAAATGAAACAAAATAACAAGAACACATATTGATAAATTATCTCCAAAAAAAAAATAAAGCATCTCAAAATTATGAAATTACCAACAAATAAACAGTTATATAGACTGATTTGAAGTAGGAAATGCGTTGCGTCTGTTGTGTTCCTGTTTTGTATATTTATGTTGCCTTAAAAAAATCTACAGGATAATACACTCCGAGTAGGTTAAAGTAAGTACAACGTTAGGACAAAAACCACATTTAAATTCGTTTTATTAACATCTAATATTGTAATGAATGGCTGTCACTATTTGGAAAATGCTTGTTTCATTATAATTTCTTCATCGTATTTATTTTTGTTATATATGAAATTATTTAGCTCCCATCGTATTAACTTTCAGAACAAATTTTGGATATCTATCATCTGTATACTGGTTACCAAAAACGTACATTTTCTAAAAAATAGTTCTGTGACGAATAATCGTAAGCAATTATAGGTTCTTTATGTCATACCTAGTGTATTTCAAAAGATTATATACTCCCAAATATATGCGCATACTTTTATTCACCAGATTCAATCAGATTTAAACCTTCATGCTTAAGTAATCTTACGAAATTAGTTACTAGTAATCAAATTTCCAATTGATTGATTGTTGGTTGGTTCTAACAGTCAGTGACTAGTATTTCATGCATGTTCATGACAAACATAAATTAACAATAATGCAATAGCTAGGTCCTACCATTGGAAAATATGGGTAATTTAGATAGAGACAGAAACTTTGCATTGCAACAGGTCACCTACTATACAGATCACCCAAAGAGTTGTTTCAAGGGTTCTTTACGAGTGGCATCGGATTTAACGTTTGATTCCGACTAGAAGAGGCTGCGTACTTTTACATCCTGCAAGGCAAAACGGACGTCCCACTTTAGCAGGTTTAATTGCAGTTCGGAAAAAGACATAGATGACCATATTTTTGTTTCCCAGTTTTCTTTGGTTTCAAATATCTAAAGAGATGGATAAACGGAACTATGATGAAATGGTTTTTCATGAATTCATGTTTGACATTGTTTTAAAAAAAAGTAAATTTTACTACATGTATCCAAATTAAATGCACATAGACTTTATATATTTGCCGATTAAGAATTGTTTAAACATATTCGAACAATATATTTTAGTTGAAAATCAGTCACATATTATAAGTTGTCGACGCCATTTCATATTTTACTATCTGCTTTCAAAATAAAAATAAAAAAATGTATAAAGCAATTTTATTCAAGTCAGAATACTATGCTATACGCCTATCAAAAATGTTCCTATGATTAATTAAAATTTATAATGTATTAAAGAAGTTGTGTAAATTTGAAATCATTTTTTGAAATTGAGATGAATTTAAGCAATACTCAAAATTTAAAATCTCATTTGTCCATATTGCAATAACATAAAGCAATTACCCATTACATACACTGGAGTTAAGTTAGTAGACTTGATATATGATAATAGTTAATATAAAAAAGAAGATGTGGTATGATTTCCAATAACAACTTCCACAAGAGACCAACATGACACAGACATTAACAACTAAAGGTCACCGTATGGCCTTCAACAATGAACAAAGCCCATACCGCATAGTCAGCTTTAAAAGGCCCCGATATGACAATGTAAAACAATTCAAACGAGAAAACTATCGGCCTTATTTATATAAAAAAATGAACGAAAAACAAATATGTAACACACAAACAAACGACAACCAATGAATTACAGGCTCCTGACTTGGGACAGACACATACATATATAATGTGGCGGGGTTAAACATGTTAGCGGGACCTCAACCCTCCCCTAACCTGGGACAGTGGTATAACAGTAAAACATAAGAACGAACTATAAAAATCAGTTGAAAAAGGTTTGACTCATCAGATGGACAAACATACAGTTGGACGTGGCCGGTTACTTGTAGACAACAAAAAGACAATAGGAACAGATCTGAGAGTATGCCTGTAACCTAAACTGCTTTGATAAGATACACACAATTACCTTCATTTGTACTGGGACAACAAGTTTTTGTTTCATTTGTTTATAAAAAAAAAAACAATACAACTAATGGACTTATTTAAACTTGCCTTGAACCGGTGCCACGGGATGAGTCATTTTTAATAACAAATATTTCTATAAACCAAAACATTTTTCATAATGTTTCTTACAAGTTATCAAACAACTCATAATTTATAACTCAAACACATCATAAATAATACTTAAACGGAAATTCTACGCAACATTGACAAGATATTGTTCCTGCAAATTACAATTAACAATATGAATTGAAAGCAAAACATAAGAAGGAGAGTAATGTATCCGTCTGCAGGAAAACAAATATGATAAAACATTTGCACACCAAAATAATGACTATTCAGTAAAGTCGAGGACATATCATTCAAAATATATCATAGGTCCATATCAAAGACGTCGAAGTCTTATATATGTCTTTTGCGAGATCCGTTATTGACCCTTCCAGTGGAGTCTCTGAGGTTCACTTGTACTAGGTGTTTCTCTAGGAGGGGGACATGACAATAAAAATGAAGAGCTAGCGAAAAAAAAGCAAATTTGTCCGATGTACTGTGTGTTATCCTTAAGATTTTCAAATTATTTACTTAAATAAAAAATATGTTGAGCTCTATGCTTTAAAAAAAATTATATATTTTGCAATAAATATGTTCCAAATCAGACTCAACTAGAAATTTAAAGTAAAATACATAGCCTTCAACTACATTTGTACTGTGACTTATAAAATAGTTATAATTTCAGTTTAAGTTTCACTGCATGGAAACAAACTCGAAGTAATATCCGAAATAAAATCAATAATACTTCAAGTTCTTTTAAGTCGAATTCAATATTTAAATATTACCAATATATGGCTTACCCTACAACTCCAGCATGAATTAAACTCACAAAATTGATGTTGAGCTCTACGCTATTAATAAAATCCAATATTTTACAATAAATATTAGTTTAATATGTTCCAAATCAGACTCAAAAAGAAATTCAAAGTTAACTGTGTAGCCTTCAACTATATTTGTACTGTGACTTATATAAAATAACTATAATTTTAGTTTTAGTTTCACAAAATTGTTATTAAATCTTTGAATATGGTTTTGATCAGTACTTTTATTTTGTTTTTAATGAACCAACACCCAACTTAATATGTTTTGCTTAACATTTATGAAAAAAGGTCCAATATCTTGTCGATTTATTCTTGTATTTTGGCAATGCTCAAGGTCTTTCTTTTTCAGGAATGTTTGTGACATCTTCACTGACACACTAAATTCTCCGTAACTGATAAGAACTGGAAATTATTTGCCTTTATATGTTGTTTCATAGCAGGGGTAAGTATAACTCTAATTACAATTCAGATCTTTCTTAACTCGCGTACACGTATATATAAATCATATGAGGATAGCGAAATCAGAGATCTATATTCTTATTAGATTTGGATGAGGTGTAATGAAAGTATTTCTTATTTTATAAGAAAAGGAAGTAATAGAAAAATAAAAATAGGAAAAAAAAGGAGTTACAACAATTCCGTAATATGAACACGAACCGACTTCTAAATATAGTCAGACATCACTTCATAAAACAATCGTGAAGAAAGAATAAACAAAATACTAAAGGTATTGGTATTGAAAAATTCAAGGCTCTCAATATCTTTTGTTTTATGTTAAAGATTTGGCTAAAAGGCTGAAGCTTTCCGCTTCTCAACTGCTGTGACTTACAAACTGTTTTATTAGAAACAAAGTATGATTCTTTTTTCCAATAAAATATAGTTAAACTTTTCACGATAAAATTTTGTAGCAAAAATGAGATACACACAACATTGTCAGTATTGAATAAAAAAAAAGCATCGTCTTTTTTATATGAAGGGTGAAAACTGCTTAATAACAATTTTAAGCGAATGAAAGATATGTTGAATTAATTTTTTTGCGTAGGATAGTTGTTTATATACATTTATGACGTTAGGTATCGTAATGATCACGATTATTTGCCTTTTATATAATAAGAAAAAGAGCTATAATCAAAATTAATACACTGTTTGTCATAAAAATATATTTATTAGATTTTACTATAAATAACGCATTTTAAGTTACATGTCTTTCAGAAAAGGCAATAAATTCATAGGTTGAAGATATTTATATCTGTATACTTATTTATGTTTCATAGCGTTACTATATATGTACAGATTATTTCAAAATAGAAATATAGTCGTTAGGAACTAAGTTCCTTTATCCCTTTTTAGTTTTATAACCCTGCGATTATCACACATCTTATTCAGAAGTATGAAACTCGTGCTTGAAAGCTAATAGATAACACGCTTTCAAAATTCGGTAAATTTGAATAATCACGTAGAAAGTAGCCGTTTGAAAAAATGCAATACCTGCATGCGGTGAAACCTTATTTCATCCAATGCAAACATTTTTTTAACCTTTTTTATTCGAGCGTCACTGATTAGTCTTTTGTAGACGAAACGCGTATCTTGTGCAAATTCAAAAATTTAATCTTGGTATCTGTTATAGATAATGCATATTTTAAGGTTTTTCTTGTCGTAGAACACCCCGAGGGGTGTCAGGATTGATCAAATGAAAGACCGACCGGAGGTATCAAAATTATGATAATTATTCTTTATTGTAGCGATAAATTAACAAAACTTAACGTTATTTGTTTCTAAAATTAATATGCGGGACTACAATGACGATTTCCTTTACACCTATCATCGATTGAACTTTAAAAAATAAATTTCCAAATCGGCAACAATAAACTATTAGACGAATAATGTTTTGAGGTAAATCATAGATTGCATGTTTATCAAGGAAAATAATGACCTCACACAGGTCATTATTTTATGCCTTTGAGCATATTTCATTGAAACATGGTATCGTCCGGGTTGATTCTGAATAAGAATGACCTGTCGTTCTGAAAGAAAATAACTCCATATAGGTATATAAGTGACGAGTTTATTCATAAACTGACTTTCTGTATTTCATATAAATCGTGTCATAACAATAGAGTTCATATCACATATGAGTGTCTGAGATTCTAAGCTTCTCTTTATGGTATCCATGCTGTTAATTTAACTTGTCGTGTAATACCTAAAACTTAACCATAACATTAACAACAACAATAATAACAAGAAGGGTGTGTGGATCGACAAGTACAGACTCTATATCAAACAAATTCAAACCAATCTTGGAATGGCCTTCATCAATGACATATACATTCATTATAATTAATAATGGTTATCACGTACTGGTTTAATCTAATATTTCCAGGTGCTTCCTGTAGTGTTGGCTTTATTTTCTCCACAGAGTCCTTTTTGAGAAAAAAATCAGGAAATGTTTCCAATATTGTCGACATTATGGTTTATTCTTTAACAAAAGATCAAATTAGTTAGTAGTTAGTAAGTATATAGAATGACTGGCATTATAACTAATCGTGACGTGTAGGAACTGTTTGAGATTATTGCACAAATGACGTAAAATTATCAGAAAAAACTGATGATAGTTACTAATTTTTATTATTTTTGGTTGGTGTATGATCAGACTGAGGTTTATTCATCTAAACTCATACGTCAATTAAAACGGTTTTTTTTATTTTTTCAAGAAAATAAAGAAACAATTTTTGGGAGATAGGTGATAGTATGGATGTCCTTCATTTCCTATTAATTTCTAAGCTATTCTTTTTTTCTCCTATTTTTTAAATCTTTAATTTCTAGACCATTTTTGCTGTAGGATTGGGCCATTATTCTCTTTTCTGTAAATCACAACAAGACCTTCAAGTATCTTTTCTTATTATTTCGCTTCATATCATATATATCCATATATACTTAAGTATTCTTAAATCTTTTTTTAAGCGTTAGAGAACAAATGATTCCAATTATAGAAATGAATGTTTGAAAGAACGTTACAAAATGCCCTGTACCAAGTCAGGAATATGGCATTTGTTATATAATAATTCTTTTCTATGAATGTTGTTTGTTTTTGTTGCACTTCTGTGTTCTGTTATTTCGTTGTATTCCTCTTTAGTTTTACCTCAGTTTTAGTTTGTTACCCGGATTTGTTTTCTCTCAATCAATTTATGACCTTTGAACATCGGTATACTACTGTTGCCTTTATTTATAGCAATTAAGAAATAGATACATCATTCTAATTCTACCCACAGAGAAGATTACCAAAAGGTAAAAGACTCTGAAAAGGTTAATTTTTATCAAAACCATATCAATTTGTGTTATGCTGCTGTTCTATGTCTCAACGTCACATTGAGGTTTACATATAGACTACATAGGAAATGAACAATTTCTTCTCAAAATTTTGCACAATTAAAAATAAAATCCGGTGATGAGCAATTACTTTTTTACATATTTTGTACCCGTAATGTTGCTGAATGAAAAATGAATATTCAGTGATAAATTGAATTCAGTGATGTCATTAACAAAGAAGGGGGACAGAATCGTGGCTCCGACAAATTAAACATAATAGTGAGAAGTTGTGACACATCCGCAACAGATGCCTTTTCTTAAACTTCAGCATTCAACAACATTGGTTCAATACCTTCCGGAGCAACGATCATCTATCAAATAGTTCATGATCAGAACCGCAAGCACGAATAGTTTAAAAATATCCTAATACGCAGGTACTGCTGGAATATTGCTCCATAGAAATTCACAAAATGACAAAGAAAAGTAGTCATTTATTCTGATTTAAAGGAAAACCCCTCAATGCAAATATATTTCCAAAGCGATAACCAATATTTATAACACAAATCTTGACAAGTAAATCATTTAGATTTTAACGTTTTATGTTGATGTTGTTATATTTTTTGCTGTTTTTCATCTCATATCAAAGCAAACATTAATACATATTAACGGTTTTGTTCAGTTTAATCGTGAAAGGCTTAAATCATTTTTTTATTTGTTTACTTTTATTTGATTTGAATACAATTTTTCTGTAAAAAGGTTTAATTTTCAAAAGCTATGTATTTAGCGCTAAATTACGTCCATTTCATAAAATACACCAATTGTCACACATCCTGTAAAAGCTATATGTTATTTATTGCAAGAATTACTCACGTAACAGTAAATACTGTCTTTTCTATGAACCTTGAATTATACGGATTGTCAAATTTCCTGACAGAAGAAATCATAACACATTTTGTATTAATTACAGCAGCCTTCTGGCTAGATTCAAACGTTCGGTTTCATTTTTACATCTGTAAGGATAGATTGTGTTTTTTAAGGAAACTTAATTTCTTTTTGATCAGCTTTTCTCTATCACAGGAAAATAAATATGATATATTAATGTTGAAGATGGAGAAGAATTAAAATCGACAAGAATCGTTGTTATTAAATAAAAACATAAATAAAAACCTATAAGGAGTATTCAATGTAAGAAAGACATACAAAAGCATTGTATGTTATACACATTATTTCACCTGGCTTTCTGTGAACGAGGGTGCTTCTGAATAGGTCAGTTGTGTCTTTTTTTATGTGACAAGAGTTTGTTTATGTGTTCTTCTGGTCTGGAAAGGCACGCCGTTTCCAACTGGTTTTTATTTTTTCATGTGCTTTGCAGTTGAACTATTGTCCAATGGAGGGTTGTGTCATCGAGGTGTTTTTATTTCCGCCGCGTTCTGTGTGTACCGTTAGCTAGGTCGTACTAGGCTTCATTGTTTGTCGTTATTTGCTGTCTTGTCATTTTATTTTGGGGTTTATAGTTTTGACATAAATCAAGCAGTTGGTTTAGACCTGCAATTTAAACCACACCTCCTTATGTTATTCTGAGAAGATACGTGCACCAAGTACTCTTTAAACAAAATTAAAGGAATCAAAAATGTTTGCGATGACTAAATGCTATTGCAGCAGTCTTAAAAACAAAATTTTGATTAGTTGCATATTCGATGATGCAATCAAACGACGGGGAAAAAAAAGACAACAAAAAACACTAAATAATGAATAAAAGGAAATTTTAGTATATGTCAATGAAACAGCAAAATATCAACAAATATAACCAAAAGAGCTCTAGGGGGCAACTTATAGCCGTTAACGGGATTCATGTATGTATGCAACATGACAAGCTATAGAGGGCAACACACAACCCTCATCGAGATTCGTGAATCTATATAATATACCAAGCTGTAGAGCGCAACATACAAACCCTCAACGCGATTCATGTTTCTATACAATATACCAAGCTCTAGAGGGCACCACGCAACCATCAATTATATTCATGTATATGCTTTTACGGCAATATTCTTTACAAAGCACAGAAATGTCGGCATTAACCTCAAAAGCTAACCAAACCTTTAAACAGAGTTTTTCAGGCAAGATATAGTTTCGATACTGCTGTCAAGTCATTAAATATGCGACATATTTTGGTATTAATATTATTTTTCTCAAAAATGTCTTTGCAGTTAACTGACAGCTAGTTCAAAGCCACTAGCAACTTATAAAAAAAATCATGCAATTAAATTTTAAATCCGTACTCATCCAACATCTAATGGATTTAGTGTAAAAACGTCATAAACAGTCAGAGAAAAACGCGACCTTGTGCAATGCCAAGATACAGGAATCGACAGATTATAGATCCATGAATGTGTAAATGTAAATAATATACAAGTAATATGAAGTTTGATTTTAATTTACTGATAACAACATCAATATGTATACCAATAACAACAATTTTCAATTATCTTATTACAGTGTTGGATTGGTAACTTTTAAGAATAAGTTTACCAGAATCTTTTCTAAATTTTCGGGCACGGTCAGCAACATTTCCGTAAAAATGAGGATGTGCTATCCAGTAAGGAATAAGTTTTCTACAGATAAAAATAAACTTCAAAACCGAATCTTAATATTTATGGAAATTTTTAGTAAAGATTTTAAGTAGTTTATAGTAAAGAAATCTCTGGCTAAATAATTTACCAAAAATACATAGATTGCGTTCGTTAAAACCAAAAACGTCACAACAAACACGGGCATAGCAAAGGAGCTGTGAAATATAAACACCGTAGGATGGTGCCGAAAGAACAACACCATCTAAAAATGAAAAAAATAACAAGAGGGAACGAAAAATCGTCCCTTTTGTCGTAAATTTTAGTGCGGTGTTTCCCGTTTAAGACCGAAATATCTCAATATGTTCTTCTCATATATTTTATGATGGTGTGATACTAAACCACTCACGGGAGGTATTGATTTTCATATGGTGAAGACATAATCTTCCAATCAGTATATTTGAATTCTGGAGCTGGAATGATTTAACAAACCTTTCTAAAATTGTTCGTTTATAAGTTTTGAAATTATTAAGAAACTACGGTTTCAACTCCCTCAGACAAAGTTGACTTTAGATGAATTTGACTATTTATTTAAGGTACTTTTGACATAAATCTCTTCAACGGATTTCAAATGTTTGGCTTTGAGCGTTCCTGATGAAGGTGAATCCAGAAAAGCGCTTTGTACGCATTAAATAATTAAATGTGTTGTTTTCAATTTTTCACATCACTGGGTCGATACCTCTGCTGGCGGACTATAAATCCCTGAGGGTATCATCAGCTCAGTAGTCCGTTCTTCGGTACTGACATGATTTAACAAACCTTTCTAAAATTGTCCGTTTATAAATTTTGAAATTATTAAGAAACTAAGGTTTCAACACCCTCAGGCAAAGTTGACTTTGGAAGAATTCGGCTATTTATTTTTTTGACATATAGCTCTTCAACGGTTTCGGTACTTAAACATCCTCGGACCATCAACTATACTTTGGTGTCTATATAATACACCAATCTCTACAGGGCGACCTTCAACTATATTTTAGTGTCTATACAATACACCAATCTCTACGGGGTGAATTTCAACTATATTTTGGTGTCTATACAATGCACCAATCTCTAGATGGTGACCTTCAACTATATTTTGGTGTCTATACAATACACCAATCTCTAGAGGGCGACCTTCAATTATATGTTGGTGTCTATACAATACACCAATCTCTAGAGGGCGACCTTCAACTATATGTTGGTGTCTATACAATACACCAATCTCTAGAGGAGGATGACCTTCAACTATATGTTGGTGTCTATACAATACACTAATCTCTAGAGGGTGACCTTCAACTATATGTTGGTGTCTATACAATAAACCAATCTCTAGAGGGTGACCTTCAACTATATGTTGGTGTCTATACAATACACCAATCTCTAGAAGGCGACCTTCAACTATATGTTGGTGTCTATACAATATACCAATCTCTAGAGGGTGACCTTCAACTATATGTTGGTGTCTATACAATACACCAATCTCTAGAGGGCGACCTTCAACTATATGTTGGTGTCTATACAATACACCAAACTCTAGAGGGCGACCTTCAACTATATGTTGGTGTCTATACAATATACTAATGTCTAGAGGGCGACCTTCAATTATATGTTGGTGTCTATACAATACACCAATCTTTAGAGGGCGACCTTCAACTATATTTTGGTGTCTATACAATACACCAATCTCTAGAGGGCGACCTTCAACTATATGTTGGTATCTATACAATACACCAAACTCTAGAGGACGACCTTCAACTATATGTTGGTGTCTATACAATATACCAATCTCTAGAGGGCGACCTTCAATTATATGTTGGTGTCTATACAATACACCAATCTCTAGAGGGCGACCTTCAACTATATTTTGGTGTCTATACAATACACCAATCTCTAGAGGGTGACCTTCAACTATATGTTGGTGTCTATACAATACACCAATCCCTAGAGGGCGACCTTCAACTATATTTTGGTGTCTATATTATATACCTATCTATAAAGGGCGACCTTCAACTATATGTTGGTGTCTTTACAATACACCAATCTCTAACATATCTATTTTCTTTTTCTTTTTCTTTTTAAATGCAAACACTTTGCAATTAAAAAATAACGATTTGGAAATGTCTTTGATGTACTTAGAATCCCTGGTATTACTTATCCAGCTAAAATCTCCGTCACTCTTTGCATGAGAAAATAAATAGGTCAAGAGTTTGATCTAACTTAAGGACTAATTATTTCTCCCACGGAACCGAATTATTGTATGACAGGACGACATATAAAATTCATGCAATACAGAAGAAGTAATAATTGCATGTCGTGTTGATATATTCAGGAGCCGCTGACAATTATTAGCTTTATTAGAATGATTGGATATTATAAAAAAGCAATAGATCTGTTTTAACATGAGAATTTTACTTTATATTTTAGGGAACTTTGATTGAATTACTTGGCGTCTTTCGGACACCGTTTTGCATGTTGTAATGATGATTATGAAATGATGCACCAAACAAGAGAACCTCGAAATTATATAAAAGTACTTTATTTTAATAGAAATGTAAAATAAATCATTTTTATTATTATTACATCAATCATTTTGATTTTCGAAAATGTATTTTTTTCTCCAATTGTAAAATATTAACCTTTTTTTATGAATTTTTCGTTAATATTTTTTACTTTCATGTATCTATCGTCCATACTTCTTCTGTAAACTACTGTACTCTCAGACTGAACTGGAAAGTAAAACAACTGAAAATAAATTGATATTGAAAAAAAAGTAAAGTAAGAGGTTAATAAGAGACTTTAAGTTGTTATTGTGTAACAAAAACTATTAACGTTTTATTAAATGGCAGCAATAACATGTTATCTAACACTAAATCACGGCTATGTTACACTGGTGGTAGTTATAATTCACAATATTTCTTTGATTATGAGATCAAATACTTAACTTCCCATAAGCAAAAGAAGAGTGCCATCAGTTGAAGAGACACAACTTGCCCTCCAGACGAACATAAGTGCAATCCCAGTGTTAATTGTTTGTTTGTTTTCTGTACGGTGTGTTTGTCTGTTCGTATTTCCTTTAAGGATGGTGTGGTTGTCTCAACTCTGGTAAAAAAAAAATGATTGCCGTATCAAATGTTTTTTTCTTAATCTTACACATGAAAAGATTTTTCATTGAAATTGAATCGAAAATTTATTTGAGATTGTGTTTCTAATCATAGAAATCCAGAATAATTTGATTTTCCTGACCTTGAGATAGTAGAAAAATTAACGTTGAACTTTTGACCTTTATAACAATATTAATCCATAAAACATTGTCACTTTTGAATGATAAAATTAAGCTTGATTGATGTTTTGAACCGTGTTTAACTTAAATGTTCCCAGGAAGACTTTGTCAATAATTGCTAACTGAATCTCTCTCTGGAGGAATATGTTCTGCTAATTATTGCACTTCATTCTTGAGTACTCAACAATTCACATTCACTTATTTCTGTATTTGTTATAATAACATAGGTGTTTTTTTGTTAACAAATGCTTCCTATGCAACTTTTGTAATTCTGATCAATGAGTTGGTTATAAATTAAATTTTTACAGTTTGATTCATTTTGGTTGTAATCATTTGGCAGGTAATGCCCCTTTAATAAAAATATTTCTATATATAAAATAAAAAAATCTTTTTACATTAGGAATAATTTCAGAAAACGAACAATATCATAAAACATAAATCCAGGAAGTGTAAACATTAGCCAGAACAATCAAATAAGATTTGGTTTTGAAGTTTGGATGTACCTGTAGAAAACTTATTTCAAACGGGATAGCACATCCTCATTCTTACGGAAATGTTGTTAACCGTGCCCGGAAAGTTAGAAAGGATCCATGTAAACTTGTCGCTCCTTTAAAAAAACTTATTCTAAAAGGTTACCTATTCAACACCGTAATAAGATCATTGAATATTGTTTTTATTGGAATAAATATTGATTTTGTTATCAGTAGATTAAAAACTAACTAAATTTTACTAGTATGTTATATATATATACATATTCATGGATCTACAATCTGTCGATACCTGTAACTTGGCATTGCACAAGGTCATGTTTTTCTCTGGCTGTTTATGATGTTTTTACACTAAATCCATTGGATGCTGGATGTGTACGGATTGATATTTTAGTCTTAGATGCATGATTTTTTTTATTAGTTGTTAGTGGCTTTGAACTAGCTGTCAGATAACTGCGAGTACTCTTAGATCTGTTCATTGTGTCTTTTTGTGTCGGGATGTATAAGTACCCGGCCACGACCACTTATGTTTTGTCCATCTGATGAGTTAAGCCTTTTTCAACTGATTTTTATAGTTCGTTCTTATGTTTTACTGTTATACCACTGTCCCAGGTTAGGGGGAGGGTTGGGATCCCGCTAACATGTTTAACCCCACCACATTATTTATGTATGTGCCTGTCCCAAGTCAGGAGCCTGTATATTCAGTGGTTGTCGTTTGTTTATGTGTTACATATTTGTTTTTCGTTCATTTTTTAAAATAAATAAGGCCGTTAGTTTTCTCGTTTGAATTGTTTTACATTGTCTTATCGAGGCCTTTTATAGCTGACTATGCGGTATGGGCTTTGCTCATTGTTGAAGGCCGTACGGTGACCTATATTTGTTAATGTCTGTGTCATTTTGGTCTTTTGTGGATAGTTGTCTCATTGGCAATCATACCACATCTTCTTTTTTATATTAGTCGCAAACATTTCACCAATTATATGATTTATACCACATAAAACAGTTGGTGCTTTATAAGTCAAATCAGTTCAAGCTTTCTTATTGTCACTCATACCACATCTTTTTTTAATTTTTTTTTTGATTGGCTAACGCACGTCGTTACAAAACCCATAGCCCCTGGGTGTTGCTAACCCATATCCCCGGACGTTGCTAACCATTATTCCTGGGAACATCACGCAAGTTTTAGACCTAGCTATGCAAACTACCCAAGTTGACGTTTCACCATCTATGACGTAACTCTCACAACATTGAGCGCCAAATTTGACTCAATCCAGTTTCTCTGTCTCCGTATTGAAACCGTCTAATATTTGACTACCTGTAGAGTACCCTACACCCCGTAAAAAATATGTAAAATTTCCATATTTCAATAAAACTTTTTTAGATATTGAAAAAAACGTCGTTTTCACGTTACACCCGAATTTCCATAAAACTCGCCAAATTCAGACTTAAATCGGGGATAAATTCGTTATCTACGTTAATATCCGTAGACAAAACGCGCGTCTGGCGCAAATTAAAATTTTAATCCTGGTATCTATGATGAGTTTTATTACACAAATGACCAGTGTTTTGAAATATTTTTTCTGTGCAATACAAACATTTAAATTTTTTAAAGAATTGTTAAATTCATATTTATCAAATAATTCGTTTTAACTTCTGATAGTAATTACTGTTATGTAGAGGCTATGGTAGATGCATGAATAAAGAACACAAATAAAAAAGATAAAGACTTTTTTTTATTGTTGTTGACAGTTTCTTGAGAGGCACTGTGAACTTTACGCACAATTTTACTGGAATGAGTAAGAGATTGACATGTTGTATAGACACTTTTTTAAAATGTTGAAGACTTTCTGATTAATTCTTGATGTCTGTTGCTTTTTATGTGTCACTAGGTTTCTTCATGCGTATACCATATTCTCATATCCATTAAAAATGTTAAAGGAAGTAATATAAGAAACCCCTTGGCAATATTGTTTTCTTTCTTAATTGCACTGGACATAAATACTTATAGTTTCCTAATTATCTATATTTAACAATGTTGTGTTAAACAAGGCTTGATATCATCAGCCAGAAACAGCCTGCAAAGTATTACGTATAAAGGCATATTGCTTGATTAAAATATAAATGATTTTTAATTCAATAGATTTTTTAATAGTTATTCAATAAAATTGTATGTGGTATTATGAAGAAATAGCAACAAATTGGTTACAAAAAGCGTTTATTTTGACCTCCCTTTCGTTTTGTTGCATACGTTATTTACAATGTATTGTCCTTATCCAATGGACGATAGTAGGGATGTGGTTATTCTCGTTAATGAAATTATTGATTTACATGACTATATATTAGATAATTTCCAGTAGAATTATCATACTTCCCACTTCTCAACCACTGATTGTGGATCTTTGACTAAAGGTAAGTTATTTTGTTATTGCATTTAACACAACGTTATAACTATTGAATGTGATTGTTTTAGTTCATATCATTGATAGAATAAATAATGGAAATTAATTAAAGAAAATAAAATGAAATTAAGACCCTTTTTTATTTCTTAAAATCTCTAACCATCTTTTCCATTTGAAGGTTTATCATATTAGACAAATGAGTGGTTTAGCTATCTATAAAATCAGTTTTAATCCACCATATTCTACATAAAGAAATGTATGTACCAAGTCAGGAATATGTCAGTTGTTTTCAATCCGTTTGATGTGTATGAGCTTTTCAATTTGACATTAGAAAGGGAACTTTTTATTTTGAATTTTCATTGACAGTTCGGTATGTTTTTTCTTTTACTTCATATTATTGTGCCATTCATATCTAGAAAATAAACAGCATATTTACTATAGTATACAAATAAAAAAAGTACTTTGTGCTGTTTTTTTTAGAAGATCAATATACACGAGAGTTGCTGATAAAAGTTCATTAGTAGAGTTTTCATCTTTGCAATGTATAAAACTAAACATAATTTATCATGTATCTATTCGTACTACTTCCCTTGTTTTGAACGAGTTCAGTTTTTTTAAACAAGTTTTTTGGTTCCTTTCAGATATGGCGTCAATTCGTCAGAGATCCGGCAGTCAGGGAGCAGCATCGAATGAGGTACATTATAGAATTGTTGTACTCGGAGCTGCTGGTGTGGGTAAATCATCCATCATATCACAGTTTTTATTCGAAAGGTTTAATAGTGAATACCAAGAGACAGTAGAGGAATTACACCGAGGACAGTATAACATTGGTGGTATCAAACTGACACTAGATATTCTCGATACTGCTGGACATAGGGAATTTCCCGCCATGAGAAGGTTAGCGATAACGACCAGTGATGCATTTGTTTTAGTGTATGCAGTAACGGACATGACTTCATTTGATGAAGTACAAAAACTACGAGAAGAAATAATATCTCAGCGTGGTAAAGTGCCCATAGTTATAGTGGGAAATAAAACTGATATAAACACTGATGTGCCGACAATCGACACAGAAACAATTGAATCAATAGCTTGTGTAGACTGGGAATCAGGCTTTGTACAGGCTTCAGCTAAGGAAAATACGAACATTGTAGGAATTTTTCAAGAACTGTTACGGCTGTCTAAATTTTCTAATTCATTAAGTCCGGATTTAATACGGAGACGGATGTCTATGCCGGTTTCATTATCATCGCAATCTCTTGCAAAAAGACAAAGTTGTGTAATATCATGAACTCATTGTTCACTTCCGCTTACGTTATATATATATTCATTTGCAATAATAAAGAATATAAATGCTTATCAGTTTTTGTTTACCATATACAAATACATTAGCATACTATATCCAAGGTAATGGTATTTTTTTTTTATATTTCAGAGATTTAAGCTAAAAACTATATTATGCTGGTAAAAATAGAGTATTTGGTTTATTATTTTACAATATAATACATATAGCTTCCAGTTGTATAGTAACATACTACAAATATAATACATAATGCGTGTGCTTTGAATTGCCCATTTTGCTAAATACTCTAGAACGTTATTTTACATTTGGTTGAATGGGTTTCTTATAGAAAAGAAGAACATGAGGTGAATGATGAACATAACAATGCATTTCAATATTGATATTCTTCATAGTCTTGCTAATAAGATTCTATGTGTTATTTTATCTTGTGTTATGATAAAAATGTAAAAATCATATAGATGTTGTTGGTATGGTTCATAGGTGTTTATCGTTTCTCGTTTTTTTTTATATACATGTAGATGTAACTGTTGATTTTCCCGTTTGAATGGTTTAACACTAGTAATATTTTGGGGAATACAGATCACATTTGCATCGATGAGATAAATTATTTGTGTAGGGTTTCGTTTTAAGATCACCAGAAAGAACAAGTCTTTCTGATTGTTCATAAGTATTTATTCAAAATAATGAGATATGTATGACATTCACAGAAAGCATTATACCTTTGAGTACAACTGCACCGAGACTATTTATTCCTTTCTATGGAATTACAGCTGACGACGTGAGTAATCAAGTAACGAATCACACTAATTGTATCAGCCCTCAATAATGCTCTCGATTAGAATTGCTATGATTAGTTAGATCGTACTGCAACACTGAACTTGTTACACATGATAAAGTTTAATTCTTTTATTTGGTAATGACATGATTATAGGAAGGTCTCTATGGGTGAACAATGTCTGTTGTCATTTTGACGTTTTATGTCTATTTGATTAACTCACCCAAAGTCAATTTAATGGAAATATAAATAACTGTAATGCACGTGGTAGGTTTTTTTTAGTTATAACACTCAGATTATTCCCAATATTTTCTCCGGAAAATTACTGTTCAAAGTCGGGGAGATTGCAAGGTTTTTTTACTTGCGCGATCACTTCAGTTGATTGAAATCTTTTGCATTTGTCATTTCTTATGGAATTTCTCGATTTGAATTTGCCTTATAATTCGGTACTTTTGTTTTGTTTTAGTAAAAATGCAAAATGAATTTATCTTTTAATAATAATTCTATATTGTATTATAGCATGCAACTGAAGTTAACGTTAGCTTTACTGTCATTAAATTGAAGAAAATTAGATTTTCAATAAAGACAACCGATATATCTTAATTGCAAAAACAACCATTGTTGGCATTCGGTTGTTTTCTGACGTTTAGTCGGGATGATGTCTCTATGGGACATTCCCCTTTTTCAATCTGAATTTTATCAAAGCGAGGTACGAGTTACACATCCTACACACATAAAAAAAGACGAACACATTACTAAAAGTAAAAGAGATGAAAAAAAAGGTAATCTTCGACAACGAAATCTAAAATCCTCATATATAGAGCGTAAATGATATCAGGTAAATTTTAAGGTTGGGCATTTTCAAATGAAGCCTGTATCATGTCCCCGTGCAGTCGAAGCTATTATACATATTTGTCTAAATGAATAATGCTGTATATTGTTGAATACGGTTTATTTAGCTCTTACAAAAATAAGAAGATTTGATATGATTGCCAATGAGACAACTATCCACCAAAGTTCAAGTGAAGTTGATGTTCATATATCTATACTTTTAATCTGATGTGTTGTTATGTTTAGACGATGTCTCATATATCCACACCTTGTAGTTATAATTTTCAATCCACCATTTTCTTCATGAGAAAATGCCTATACCAAGTCAGTGATATGTCACCTGTTATCCATTCGTTTGATGGGTCTGAGATTTTGATTTTGCCATTTAATTAGGGACTTTCTGTTTTGAATTTTTCTCGGAGCTCAGTATTTTTTTTCTTTTACTTTTTCCCTCAGTTCTAAAGCCAACATTGGTACAAATAAATGGATGTATTCGTTCATTAGAGATACAATCTAAGAAAGGAAGTAACTCTTGACCACGACCACAAAACATGCTTGATGCGTGATGCAGTTCATAAAATAAATGAGGTTAGTGTGGACTGATTACGTTTTATGACAGGGCTCAATCGATCAGAGATAACTTGAGCATAAAAAGAAACAAAAGCTGTCTTTTGATAATATAAGACTAATTAGTAATAGAAGTTGTTACAAACAAACAAATTAAACAATGTCATTGCTTCACACCACAAAGGAAAGCGAAACGTCAGATACGATAAGTGCACCATCTCAAAGTTATGAATTAACAAAGG
This sequence comes from Mytilus edulis, assembly GCF_963676685.1. NCBI lineage: Eukaryota > Metazoa > Mollusca > Bivalvia > Mytilida > Mytilidae > Mytilus > Mytilus edulis. The sequence continues at coordinate 10,852,620 of NC_092352.1, read as the reverse complement.
TCTATTCTGATTAATGGGATAAACAAAATGCGGTTTCAACTAGTTAAAATTGCGAAGATATCACGAAGAGGGACAAATTATAGTTTACGGAAGATTTGAATTCGTATTGAATGGAATCATAGTACAGATAAAGGAATGGCAAAAGATACAAACGAGACTTTCATATTTATATGTCGAAAATAGAGTGACAAGGACATGACAAACAGTCGAAAGAGACCAAAAGAAAAACAACATAATACAAAACACTTCACAGAAAACTAAAGACGAAATAGAGTAAAGAGTAAAACTAAGCCCTCCACAAACAAAGGGATAATCTCAGATGCTTCTTAATACCGCAGTCCCCCTAGACCATGATCACACTACGAGCTGTGAAAAAATGCAAATGTTGACGATCGTAATGCTATCGTGTAGATCGCAGTAAGGTCGCATTACGGTCGTGGCAAGGTCATTAAGATCGTGATGAGCATGGCCAACTTTGAACATGTTCAAAACAATAGGGTGCGGTCGTGGCGAAATAAGGTCGTAGTAGAAGCGTAGTGAGAGCGCAATAAGGTCGTGCTAAGATCGCAAAGGTCGCTGTACCATCGTAGCGAGAAAGTAGTTAAATCGTTATTCGACTCGGAGAAACTGCACTACGATCTCACAGCGATTTCGTTACGACCCCACTACGACCATTACGTTCTCACTGCGACCGAACTACGCTCAAACTACGACTATACCACGTTTACACCACGCTGTTGAAGATCCCAGTACGATTCTAGCACGCCCAAGCCGTCCTCCACACGCTCTTCTTACGACCTGACTACGTTCATACTACGACAATCATGCTCTTTCTCATTGTCACATAAAATATTTAAAAGCTCTCCAGGTTTTGTTTGTTTGTCTGTCTAAAATTTGGACCCATTGTCCTATGCCTCTAACAGCTCGACCATGCTTGAATAAGGCTGTTAGTATTCTCGTTTGAATTGTTTTACATTGTCATTTCGGGGCCTTTTATAGCTGACTATGCAGTATGGGCTATGGTCATTGTTGAAGGCCGTACGTTGACCTTTAGTTGTTAATTTCTGTGTCATTTTGGTCTCTTGGGAAGAGTTGTCATATTGACAATCCTACCTCATCTTCTTTTCTTTTATATTGACACATCTATGTCATACCTGCTATTGTTCACTTACACATCGTCATTTGAGCTTAATGGACCAGCAATAGGTTTGCGATTCATATTGGATAGGTCGGTCCGACATCTCTGCTGAATCAGGATTCATTACTATCAAAGCTCTCTGTGCCTCTATCAACCTACCACCACTCCCAAGTGTTCTTTTATATTTTGGTGGCATGGAATGTTGTTTCAAGAGAAATCAACGTATTAATCAGAAATAGAAAGCATGGAATCGTATTGATATGGAATACGATGTTGATGCTATTGCTGTGCACGTATGAAGATTGCAGTATCAACGTAGTGTAATCGTTGAGAGAACATCCTATAATCGCAATAGAAGCGTGGTAAGATCGTGTTGCAATCGAATAACTTGTGGTATGGTCGTAGTGAGAACGTGATGAGCGTAGAAAGATCTTGATAAGCGTATTGAGATCGCAGAATAAGCGCGGTGATAACGTGGCAACGGAAATATACATTTTCATGCCGCTATTACCGCGATCTCACCACGATTTCAATTTAGTTTAGATCGCAATGAGCGTGGTGCGATCGTGGTCTAGTGTGACTGGAGATTAAGGGTAAACACACCATGCTCCACATGTGGCACTCGGCGTGTTACTCATTTAATAACAAACCCTACGATAAGTTTAACTCAGTAGATTACACAAGAAGCAAGGGAGGACAGGATTTCGATTTCGACGATAGCAACATATCCGTTGTCATCTTTAAAACATATATTCTAAAACAGTCAACCATCTCGTGATCGCGTCCGTAAAATTTTTGTAGGGACGATTTTCAACTTCACCATTTAGTACTCTTGGTTTAATACTTCCTTGTGAGCAACACTCTATCATGTGAATCATGAAAATAGAGACACAATTGATGTATATATGCCTATATGATCAAGTCGAATTCAGATTGAAAGATGAGATCTGTTGCCTAAGGGTTAGTCAAAATTGATACATCGCATTGTACTTTAGTTTACGATGAAGCAATTGTCGAATGTTACAACGGTGAAAAGAGAGAATGCGAGTTATTAAGTACAATATTAAATATGCTTTTTGTTAAGGATCATTTTGGTCAGATATAGTTGCTGTTGCCTAAGGGTTAATCAAAATTGATGCATTGCATTGTACTAAGGTGACGATAAAGCAATTGTAGAATGTTACAACGACGAAGAGAGAGGAAGAGAGTTATTAAGTACAACATGAAGTATGTTTTTGTTGAGGATCATGCATTTTGATAAAATATTGTGTGTTTAGATGTCTTTGTTACCGCGAATATCTTCAACTAAAATGAACTTATTAATATCAGAGCGACGTTTGATGTCTACGCCTCCGAAAAAAAATGTTCTGATTCATTTTCTGTATAAATTCTAAAACCCAAAATCCACCATCTTTTGAATTTACTATAATAATTTTCTTTTAAGAAGTTTGATTTGGATAAATCTTCATGAATATAATTGCATTTTTGTTACAGGTTTAAAGTAAACATACAATGATGTTCCCAAGGATGCTGTAATGCTGTAAATGTATTTACATATTGGAAAAGAGATAAGAAGTTAGCAATATCCTTTAACTTAATGTTCCGCTATATAGATGATATTGTCTCCCTGAATAATACAAAATTTGTGACAATGTTGAACGAACCTATCCCATCGAACTGGAGATAAAGAATACTACAGATACAGTTAAGTCTGCCTAATATCTTGACTGACATCTAGACAATGACAATAAGGGTCGGTTGAAAATAAAACTTTCGACAAAACAGATGATTTCAGCTTCCCAATTGTGAACTTTCCATTTCTATGTAGCAACATTCCAGCAGCGCCTGCATACGGAGAATATATCTCCCAATTGATACGATATTCCTGTGCTTGTATTTCCTATCATGATTTCCTTGATAGAAGATTGCTAGCACAAGGAAGCTATTAAAACAAGAGTTCCAAATGGCAAAGTTGAAATCATACATTCGTAAAATTTACGGACGTCATCACGAGTTCGTTGACCGTTACGGAATAATCGTTTCAAAGATGATATCGGATATGTTCCTTATGTCGTAACTACAACACCCTTTACTTTTCATGGATGTGACCTACCGATTTAGACTATTTGCCGGATTGTTAATAACATAAGTAACACGACGGAAGCCACATGTGGAGCAGCTTACCCTTCCGGAGCACCTGATATCACCCCCAGTTTTTAATTGGGTTCATGTTGCTTGGTCTTTAGTTTTCAATGTTGTGTCTTCTGTACTATTATTTGTCTGTTTGTCTTTTTATTTTTAGCCATGACGTTGTCAGTTTATTTTCGATCTATAAGTTTGACTGTGCCTTTGGTATCTTTCATCCCTCTTTTGGAATATATTTTTAGAAACTGATTTTTATACATGTATTAAATACATTTAGGTGGAATGGGAACTTCCACTTATCATATATTATGTCAAATATCTCTTTAAGTGTTTCGGTTCTTCACTTGTCTTTGATAAGTTTGATGTGTTTTAACTTTACGTTTGTATATTTAAATTAATAAATTCTGTTTTAAATTTTCCCTTCTGTTCAGTGTATTTATTATATTACTTCATATACTATACATCCTTGGTTTTCAAATATTCTACATCAAGTGGAAGTTCCAATTCCACTTATCATATATTATGTCAAATATCTCTTTAAGTGTTTCGGTTCTTCACTTGTCTTTGATAAGTTTGATGTGTTTTAACTTTACGTTTGTATATTTAAATTAATAAATTCTGTTTTAAATTTTCCCTTCTGTTCAGTGTATTTATTATATTACTTCATATACTATACATCCTTGGTTTTCAAATATTCTACATCGAGTGTTCCTGATGAAGGTAAATCTGGAAGATCGCTTTAAACACATGAAATTTACAAAGGTTGTTTTTGTCGTTCTTGCTATATATATTCAAATGGTGAACAATGTTCTTAACATAATGACATCCTTTGACAAATGGACTCTGAAAACATTTAGAATGGAATAACTAATGTGAGATTTAGTCAATGATTGATTTTCTCTTAAATGCACAATTATCGCTTTTCTTGATATTTATAAATCATTGAAAAGAGAGTGTAACAATGCAATAATTTGTCAATATACCTCAGGGATTGAAGCTTTATTTTCAGTCTGGTTTACCAGTTAGCTGTTTCTGTCAACAACATTGGGAAGTGTAAGATTGATTGTTTCGCACTGATTCGTGTTACCAAAGATGTTACGAATCATAAATACCCTCGATATTCGTCGTTTCAAAGTATTAAAATCATAAACATTAACTATACCATTATTTTTACAAATTTTGTACAGATTGTATGCAATATGTTTTTTATATATCAGAAAGATTCAATTAACAAACTATCAATAATTCTAACGGCGCCAATTCACTGCACTTGATGCGCATATCGCCATTTAATGTATCTTAATGATCTTCAATTTGTTTGCGAAGATTTCTAGATAATACCAGTAATGGAAAAAACGAAATAAAACTTCATTGCGATAGGTAACCTTGACAAGTAAAACAAATCAAATCAAAATATGGATGATGTTATCGTATTGTGTCGTATTAAAACTGGCTCCTCGAAGTATATTTTCGAAACTCTTTTTACACTCTCAGAGCACCTCATTTAATTCCTAATTTTGTTTGGTAAAGTTAAAAACCGGAGGAATACACAAGAACTTTACATCAAAATATTTGCATGTAAAGATTGAGACACAAAAGTATCTTGAAACTTTTAATAATGTAACAAAACAATTCATGGGGTTTGTAAAGGCAATAGAAGTATACCGGTGTTAAAACCGGTTTGTTACCTAAAAAACCAATTAAAATTAAAAAAAAATAGCAAATTGTGGATGCATATATGAAGGCGAAGCAGATCCTGCTCTACTAGTGTTTTCAATTCAATAAGACAGAAATAACACGTTACAAATGAATCAAAATAAAGATTATTAACAAAGAAAATATACAACCAAACACTGACTCTACGTTACTCTGAGTCTATCCATGTCGCGTACATTTAACATAAAAATATAACGTCAACAACATATTCCTATTAGATAAACAAAACCAAAACAGCTACAAACAATGTCGAGATTCCTTAATTGGTAGAGTAACATGACAAAATATATGGATTTGAATTCTTGCTTTAACTCTACCTCCAAGGTTTACCTTGATCTGTTAAGAAACAAAAGCGTAGCTTAAAATAGAAGACGCACAATGAGATAATTAAAAATATTTAAACCATATTTTTTTCCTGTAACTCCAAAATTAGAAATTAAAAAAAAAAAACAGAAGTATGTGAATGCGTGTCATAGAATATAGTGATCAGTAGAAAATGAACTGCGCTACTATTCTCAAGTTTATCTTTTAATTACACCGAAACTAAATATAGTAGGTATTTATATTCCATACACAGCACAGACATGTCGTCATTAACCTCAAAAGATAACCAAACCTTTAATCAGACTTATTTAGGAGGCACACAATTACGAAACTGTTGTCAAGTCATTAAAGAGGGATGTTTTTTGGAATAAATATTGGTTAACTCAGCATTCGAAATATACACTGTTATTCTTAAATCAGTTGTTTGCGTGACACGGGTTATATTCTTTTAAATAATATATTTTATTGTCATTTCGGGGCCTTTCATAGCTGACTATGCGGTATGGGCTTTGCTCATTGTTGAAGGCCATACAATGACCTATTGTTGTTAATTTATTTCTCTGTCATTTTGGTTTCTTGTGGAGAGTTGTTTCATTGGCAATCATACCACATCTTCTTTTTGATATTTATGATTGTATGATACTAAATTGCTAACAGGAGAGTTTATGCCTAATTTTCATATGATGAAGAATGTTAGTAGTTCCCTGATAATTATGTACCATTATCATTTTGCTTACTGCTACACAGTCTGCTATCTGATTCGGACTTCCTTTAAACTGAATTTTACTATGCGTATTGCCATGTGTTTGTTTATTCTACATTGGCTAGACGCAAAGGGGAAGGTTGAAATCTCACGAAACATGTATAGCCACACCGCACTTTTACGCCTGTCCCAAGTCAGGAGTATCTGGACGTTGTGAGTCTTGTATGTTTTTTTCATCTTTTGTTTAATTACTTGTATATTTTACGGATTTAGGAGTGACGATCGTTTTAGCTGAACTAGAACACATTTGAGTTTAGGGGTTAGCTGAAGCCCTCCTCCGGGTCGTAATTTTTTTGCTATCGAAGACCCATTTCCTTTGGTTGTTTCTGCTCTTTGGTCGGATTGTTTTTTATTTGGAACATTTTACGTTTCCATTCTCAATTTTATAAATGGTATTTGTATCTTGAGAAACTTAACCATTCCAAGGAAAGGAAATTACAAAAATAAGCTTTAATTTACCCAAACTTATGTTATGGCCAAAACAACAACAGACAGGAGGACATGGTGGTTTAATCAGAACAGCATTTTAAATCCCTTTTATTCAGTGTGTCACTTTAGAATTATGTTGTCATTTTGTCGTCGACTTTTCAGTTTAATATCCATTTGATATCTTCCACATTTCTATTCGAGCAAGTTGAACATTTGTCGATTTACTTTTTCCATTTTCTTTTCCTAATGTCTTCGTTCTTGTCGGCACTTATATTATATCAATAATCAAGAGTACAAGTTAACTACTTCCAGATTTGAACTAAGCTTTCCTCAGGCAAAGAGGAAGAGCCAATTATTTCAAGCATTTATATCAAAATAGAGTCATTTTCAGTCTTTCAACCTTAACTGACAGTCTCAGTATATAAGTGCTTTAACAACATATGGTTTCCTTCTCGACATATATAACTTAGTTATAAATTATATAAGCTAGGTCAGAAACTTTGATAGATCATTGCAATAGTTATCAAAGGAACCCGGATTTTGACTTCTTATATAAAAGGTACAAGAAGGTTATTCTAAATTGTTAATAAATGAAGGCAAGATATATCTTCTTTCAGATACAACTATTTCATATTTGAACTTTCTGTATTCTGGAACAGACATGTCTTGTCAATTTTGATGATTTGTTTCATTTATGCATTCAATACTCTCGTCCACCCTTAAGATCTAGATATATTTTCACCTAAGGGATTTTTTTATTATTTCATAAATGATTTGGTTTATAGTATATAGTAGTTGATCTGTAATTTAACTGATTGCGTCATATTCAATAAACAAATTTCTCACGACTACTTTTGTACATGGAAATTCGTGAATCAAATTTGATAAAGGGCATACTGAAAAGAAAATGCCTAACGACTGATGCAAATTAACCAGGTAAACTAAATCAAACACAATATTATATAAAGAAGATTCATTGAGGAAATCTGTCATACTTTACCGTCAATTTAGGGCTATCTTTGGTTAAAAATGAATACTGTTAATTATGGATTTCTACCCACTCCTTGCATGATCTCTAATGGAAATGTTACAGACAGAATCAATATGAGTTAATGCTTATGTAATGAAACATGAAAGAAATAACATAAATCACAAAAAAACACAAACTAGACAGCCCAATGACAAATCAAACCACCCAAATTCTACTCTTCTTGAAAAATCTCAGAAGAACAAGGAGAGACAAAAAAGAAGAATTGAGATATATTTAGTTCAGAAAACCTGAATTTATACATGTATACACAATGATATGGGGATAAATCAGTTTTACCTGCACAGATTCCAATGTACATTTGCTTGAACTAGGAAACATATCTGATCTAATGTTTTACATGCTTTTTATTATTTTTAGAAGCTATAGTTAACTAACAAAGAATGAAATAAGATCTGTATGCTTTTGACTAATATTGGTGTAGATCCAAAACATAATACAGACACAAAAGACCTAATAAATCCTAAACGGACCAATAGCATAGCCATACATTTGGGTAGGAACTCATTTCAATGCATAATGGAGTTACATTCGTATTTTCAAACTACACATCTGATTTTACACATTTCTTATGCGTTTCCCTCGGTTTTAGTTTGTTACCCCGGTTTTGTTATTTGTCCATGGATTTATGAGTTTTGAACAGCGGTATACTATTGTTGCCTTTATTTTACCACTGCAAATTAAATTTCATTGATAATAAAAATTTTAAAAAGACAGGACATAAATCACTAGCTTATGGTACAGTTCACCAGCAGAGATATAAACGCAGTAAAAGTAACTAAAAAGGTGTTATCCCCTTTGAAATGTCTTTTCAAAGGTGAAAGCAGCATATTTCTATACATAAAAGATTATACATGAAATGCCGATGAAACCGAAAAGAATCAAAAGGCCTTAACCATGACATATTCTGTAATAAACTTATACTAGTATACATAATATATTTGTAGGAAAATACTTTATTTAATTTCAGTTGGTTTATAATTTTGAGCACTGCAAATTTCCTTAAATACATGTCTATTCCGAAACATTGAAATACTGGATTTGTTGTTACCCTAGGGACTAACATTTTACCAACAGACGTCATTTACTGTAATGACCGTAGATATTTCTGCTACTCCGAAGTGGTTATTAAATCAATTGATATGTAGAAGTAACGCGCGTCTGGCGTATTTAATTATAAGCCTAGTACTTTTGGTAACTATTTACTCCTTTTTGAATGTTTAAAATCAATTACATTTGCAATAAATTACAGGAATAAAGAAACATATTGAAGATATCTGAAAAGGTTACGAAATCTATCATTAAAAGTTAAAGTTTCTAAGAGTCAGACTTCTCAGATGATGTTTTATAAATTACAATGACCGTTTAAGTCTATAATTCATGTACAAATACAAGGGAAAATATGTCATTTGGAATGAAAAGTAGATAATTCGAAAAATTCAAAGGAGTTGGTAGAAAGTCATAATTAACAGTATATACATTTAAAAAAAAAAGATAGACCATTTATGAATATCACCATAACCGACCATATATCTATTGTTGCAATAGACTGAACCTATTAAAAAATTATTTTAGTTTCATTAATAAAAAAAATGTATGTAATATCATCAACTCAGCAGTCATCACTTCGGTAATGACATTGTTTAGTCTATAACAAACCTTTTTGAAATTGTTCCTTTAAAAACATTTAAATTAATGAGAAATTCAAGTTCCAACTCGTTAGCCTAAGTTGACCTCATACGGATTCAGTTTTTTTTTCATTCAAAAAGGCATCATTCCGTCTGCTCGATAGATGCCTTGTTATATTAAAACGGAAAGGTATGATACTTTTGCTTTTCGGTTCCTTAAAAATCTACATTTTAAAAATGTGATATACATCTAACAAATTAAGAATTCCTAAAAAAAAACCAACCTGTAAAACACCAGTCCTTTAACGTTTGGATTTGGTTTAACATACAAATAAAATGCTATGAATATGAAACTATTGATAAAAAAACGTAATATGAAACACGTACAAATGTATATACAGTCAGGATTCTTCCTCATCAGCATTATTTCACCATTCCGCCACCTAGTTTGTTACAATCTTGAAAATTGAAGCCATTGTAACGATGACAATGTCGGTTGTCAATTTAGCTCCTGAAAACCGATAAATTTATCTTTATACGACATTTGTACTTTAAAAGACAGAAGTATGTACTAGCTTTAAGACGTCATTGTTTGTACTTTTAGTTCTTTTGCCCTCTTGAAGCTTTTGTCTTTCTTGTCAGAGGAGAAACTTTAAAAGGTAAACAAAACACTATGAAATAGGTGGAAGGGAAGAACAATAATTTTCAAAGATTGAAAAATGATTACCATAGATAACAAACGCATTTTTTGGTTGAAGTATAACATTTCAATTCGCAACCACAAATAAATCTAAAAAAAAATCTATTCAAATATTTCGTAGAAGGGAAGAATCATTTTTGTCATTGCAGTCATAAAAATCTGAGATAAAAAAAAAACCAAAAAAAAAAAATCAGATACACACACACACACTCACACAAACACACGATTATGGGTATACTTTCATAAGGTTCAATGACAAAGTATGTCGTCAAAGGCTTGCAGTAAAATGTAAAGGGGGTTAAGTGAACGTTGTGTCAGGCTGATCTTTATTCTAAGTAAATTTGAAATAAAGATAAATAATGTGACTGCATCATAATTGAAAGCTAACGAACATAAAATATAATACAAGTAAGAAATAAACCTCAAATTCTAACATTTGCAGAAGAACAAATCTTGTGTTTTTATCTTCATACAGGCGTATCAATTTGTTCTGATGATACATTCGTTAGTGGACCATCATTGCATCCTTAGTACTTTGAGTTTTTAATGTTATTGTATAAACATATGTATAATATATAGAAATAATGGAATCTGAAGCGAGATTATGCATTAAATATTTCGGCTTTGTACAGACAAAACAGTCAACTAAAACACGCCTGAATATAAGAGAAGTACCCGACTTTCTCTATTAAATGAGCTAATTACCAATTCTTATGATAATCCAAAACACTGATCGCCGGGACAGTGATGCAAATTAAACTATAAGAGGAAAACAACGGAACAAAATAAACATTGACCTACAACAAAAGCAAACGCCATCATTCATTGCACAAATGTTGCAACGGACTGTAATTACAATAAAAACGTGTATATAAGATGCAAACAATCATAAATTAAGATGCTACATTTAAATATGAAAGAAAAAAGAAACAGTTGTGAACATTTCAAATTCACCAACTTGGTCATTTTCACCTAGTCTTAAAAAGATTTCAACATCTTTTGTTGAATTGCACCTGCATATCAGCCTTTCTTACTATTATATAACTAAAAGAGGTTTTTTTTAATAAGTCTTAACTTGGTTGGTGCTGTTTGCAAAATGGGTTAAAATCCCGTTCTTCATTTAACTTTTTTTCCAAATGAACTGCGGTCCTCTTCTCCTTCAGAGGAATGAACAGACTGGTTATGTTTTATTTGTATAACATAGGATGACTTAAAAGCAGATATGTCTGAGTTAAGGGAATTTTATGTCTTCTTGTCTGATAGTGAACATATATTGTACTAGGTCATCGTTCATCCAAGGACATTGCCAAACGTAAGTTTTATAAGATTTTCTTACAGAATTTAACACAGCAGGTGTGGCCTATTTTCAATTTAGTAACTACTTTATTTTTAGTATATAATACAATTGTTTAATTTTATTTGTAATACTTGGTACAGGCATTTTCAAATGTAAAAAATGGTGGATTAAACCTGGTTAAATTACTCCTAATAATCCATGTTATACCGCGGAAATATAGCTTAACAAAAAAGATTGCCTTTTCCAATTTGAAGAAGTAAGGTGGACAGTATTATAAACAATGTCTTATGTTTGGACTTAAAATAATAAATATATTAACAATCGCTGATACAAATATGACATATTAGATAATAGTTATCAAAGATACCAGGATTATAATTTAGTACGCCAGACGCGCGTTTCGTCTTCATAAGACTTATCAGTGACGCTCCTATCAAATTATTTATAAAGCCAAACAAGTTAAATTATGAAATTACCAACAAATAAACAGTCACACTGCTTTGTCGTTGCGTCACTGTAGTTTCTTTTTTGTACATTCAAATTGTCTTAAAATTACTACGGGATAATAAACTAAGTGTAACTTGAAGTGAATTCAACGTATGAACAAAGTTAACACAAACCACAATTTAAATTCGTTTTGTTAGCATCTAATATTGTAATGAATGGCAGTCACTATATTGTAATCATTTGTGATCATTAGTAAATACTTGTTTCATTATAATTTGTTTATCGTATCTACTATCAGATTTTTTCTTATCTGTTATCCTGTTATACTAGTAACCAAAACGAACATATTCTTTCAAAATTAAAGAAAGAAATAGTTATGAGACGAGTAACCATAAGCCACTATAGGAGCTTCATGCCATACCTAACGTATTTCAAAAGAAATATATATACTCGCAGATATATGAGCATACTAACATTCAACAGATTCAATCAGATTTCATTTAAACATTCATGCTAATATAACTACTCTTACGAAATAAGAATTAGTTGATCAAATAGTGAAATATTCAATTGATTGATTGTTTGTTGCTTTTAACTGTCAGGAAGTAAAATTTCACATATAGTCATGACGAGCACAAATTAACAATAAATGCAAAGAGTTGTTTCAATTGTTCTAAGGGTACAGAGAGCGTGGGCCTCCAGGTGTAACACCACCATTGATTTTCCCCTATTATTCTTTGTTAAATTTGCACTTTTAAAAAAAATGTGCAGAATTTATCTTTGTTTCTAATAAAGAAATACTTGGCATGAGTAAAGTTTTATCCTGTCCAGTACTATAGAAAAAATTTCACATAACATTTCATTGCATATAAGAAAATAACCATCATTGGAAGTTAACCAATCAAATTCCTCCCCTTAATTTATCTGTGTACAAGGTTTAGTCACCATGTAACCTCAAGATTATAAAATTTTCTACAGAAATCCCAAATAAAAAATAATGGTGTTTTGAAATACCCAAGACATATGTTTATGACACAGAAATGTTTTTACTGCAATAAAATGTAGGATTATTAACTACAACTGTCAAATTCAAGGGAATATTTTTCTAGACCTACTTTCGTATACAACCGGATGTGACGTACCATGATTTGGTGGTATTACACATAAAGGCATCAGATGTAAGGCAAAGCCACATGGATACCCCACTTGGCAAGGGTTAAATTGGATGAAGAAAGAAGACCTAAATAATCATAATTTTATTCCCAAGTAAACCTAGGGTTTCAATTATCTAATGACATGGATGATGAAAACTATACTGGAATGGTATTTCATAAATTCAGGAGGGATTTTGATTTGAAAAACAATTCAATATTACTACTTGTATCCAAATTAAATGCATATTGACTTTATATTTGACAATTAATGATTGTTCAAAAATATTCCAACAATTTATGCTATTATAAAATTTTAAAATCCCAAATTGAACAACATAAAGTCCTAACTATTCCATACACTGGAATTAAGTTCATGGACTTGATATATGATAATAGTAATTATGTCTGTTACATAAACAGATTTGATAAGATACACACAACTAGCTCACTTTTCCTGGTACAACAAGTTCTTGATGCATTGGTTTATATATATAAAAAAAAAACACAACTAGTGAACTTATTTAACTTTTCCTTGAACCGATGCCACTGGATAAGTCATTTTTAATAACAAATATTTCTATAAACGAAATCATTTTTTCATAATGTTTCTGACAAGTTATCAAACACGTCATGATTTATAACTCAAACACATCATAAATAATACTTAACTGGAATTTCTACGCAGCAATGACAAGATATTCTTCCTGTCAATTACAATAAACAATATAAATTGAAAGGAAAACAAAAGAAGGGGAGTATTATATCCGTCTGCAGGTAAAATAATATAATAAAATATTATAAAAAAATAATGTTTTTTTCTCAATATATGTATACATTTTATTCTAAAAAAAACCTATGTTGATACAATGGTATACAGATACACATAGACATACATTATAATATTATAAGACATATGGTGAGGTAAAAGCAAAATAGAGAAGAAAAGAATGCATAAGTTTGAAGGCTTACATTTTACCAGAGAGAATCTATCTTTTTAAATTTATGATTGTTATGAGCTTACGCAACTTTTTAATTTTGATTGTTCTGAAAAATTCATAACGGTTTTAAACTTTAAAGTATTAATGTTGGTATAGAATTTTTTTATCTATACATTCTTTTCCTTCTTCTGAAAAATATGTACATTCTAAAATATATGGAAATTCATTTCCCATTTCATTTCTATTACACAATTTATATACTCGATTTTTTTCTGGGTATGTTTTTCCATCTATCAGATTCAGTTGGAAGCTTGTGATTTACGGTTCAATCTACAAAGAGTGAACATGTCTTTGTCGTCTAGCTTGTTGGAATAGTTCTCGAAAGCAAAACTTTCTTTATAAATGCAATAGTAAACCGTTTAGGACTATTAATAATATTTGAACACCAAGTTTCGATGAATTGGTCTTGGATACTAGTTCTACTCTAAGTCACTAAAGTCGAGGACATATCATTCTAAATATATCATGGGTATATTTAAACACACCGCAGTCTTATATATGTCTTTTGCCAGATCAGTTATTGACCCTGTCATTAGAGTCTCTGAGATTCATTTGTACTACATGTTTCGCTTGGGAGTGGGACATGACAATGAAAATGAAGAGCTAGCGAACAAAAATTATCTGGACGTACTGTGTGTTATCCTTTAGATTTTTAAATTGTTCAAAAATCTTTTGTTGAGCTCTACGTTTTAATAAAATCAATATTTTGCAATAAATGTTAGTTTAATACGTTCCAATCAGACTCAAAAAGAAATTCAAAGTTAAATATGAAGTTTTCAACTTCATTTGTACTGCGACTAATAAGATAATTATAATTTTAGTTTTAGTTTAAAAGCATTGAAACAAACTCGAAGTAATATCTTAAATATATTAATAAAACCTCAAGTTCTTGTAAGTCGAATTTGATATTAAAATTTTATCAAAATTTAGCTTAATCTGCAATGCGAGCATGAATAAAACTTACAAAATTCATGTTTTTGCAGTACATGATAATTCGCATAATCGTTTTTAGTATTTGTAGTTTCATACAGTAAGAGTTGCATTGCATTTTAGTGGAGCGGCATAGAGGACAATTTTAGAAATTTAAATTACCTTAATACCTCATGGATCTTTTATGTCTAAAATTGTCTATCGATTATCTAGCTTGAGAAAAATGTTTGTCGTAAATATCAAATCTGGTACATATGACGCTAAAAACAGCCTTAACTGACGTTACCCAACTTACAACGAATACCCCACTGCTGATTCGGTAGACAAATCTTATGACTTACCCCTTCTAAAAATATTTTGTGAAAGAAATTAGCAAATACAGATACTTTTGAACTTCACAAGCTATAAAATTATTTTTAAAGTAATTCTATTTGTGGAGTAGTATGCATCTGAAAATAGTGAAAAATAACGCGGAAAAATCACCGTTTTTGACCTGGCATTATTTGCACGTGCAATATAGACGTGTTTTAAAGGTATAATAGGAAAGCCGCCGTATTATACTTCAATCGACCCGATTTACTTTATGAAGTTATTGCTTAAGAAGATAAATATTTGGCTAAATATCTGCTTTTTATCCCGAATTCAAGTCCACACATTAACCGGAGCTGATGTGGTTTCAAATTATATGCCCTTATTATGACATTTAGCGCAGATCATTTGTAGTCATTATCAAGGTTATTTCTTGTTCATTTCAGAATTTCCGAAGTTTTTGACTCCTGTATTTTGTTTGGTATTGATGCTTATTCGTTTATGTTGAATATAACAGGGAAAGTGAATATTATTGTAGAGTGCGCTTGGTTTTCAGGTGCGTTTGTTTTGTTTTGTATTCAAGTCAATAGACAATTTCACTCTCTCGTTAAAACTAGATCCGTGCGATGCCAAGAAAAGCGAGTTAAAGTTTGTGTTGACAAATTCATTATCTGTAATTCTGCTTTTCAATAAACTTTAATCATATCAACAGAATCTGGACGCAAAGTCTGAAAATTACTACAGGAAAATGTGGCGAAATGATTATTTTTTTCAATGAATTTTTGAACAAATCCCTGTACAGAATCAACCGTGTTAAGGTATCAAAGCTACAAAAGCCCAATTCATTTAATTTTTTGCTGTCTGAAAAACTTTTCATCCTTTAATACATCTTAGTGTAATATATGCAATAAATTATTTCATAAAAAGGTGAGTACATTGCATATCATTGCATATAGCGGAAGTTTAGCAATTCTAAAAGATACTGCTGCTAACGAATGCGAAGCTAAAATGATTTTTCAGGTCAGATAATTTGCTCAATAATGCAGCTTATAACGCGGCATGTTTGACCTCAAACTTGATTTATAGAACAAAATCCACTGATAAATCTGCATATGATTAGGCGTTCAAAAGTGTAGTTCAAACTGTAGGCTCCGACCTTATTCTCCGACAAAATCTCCTTGAAATATCATTAATTTTGACAATGTAATAGTCTCTTCTACCAGATAAAACTAGTCGGACCTAATAGAACCTCACGGCTTAACTTGCTAAGCATTACATGGCTGCCATTGTGTTCTTTGCCCAACAATGACCAGGTTAGTCTAGAGTTATATTTGCTATCGATATTTTAATTGCAGAACTGGAAAGGCCACGAATAACGTCAACGCAGAATTATAATTGACAGGATAACAGACGATTTATATACCTGTTCACGACATTGTTTCGTTTCTTGACAAAGTTTCTGTCACCAGTATTCCCATTTATCTGCATGCCTTGAGTGGGTTCCACTTAATTAATTTCTAATAGATAAACAATTGATTGGAGGAAAGACATACCAAGCAGCATGTGCCGGTTTGCAAGGACTTAGGTCTTCCTTGAACTGATATGTGTTTTTGACAAAATGTAGGTAGTTACAACAATGTCCATGCCGTATCAGCAGACATAGCAGATGACACAGATGAAATGTCATAACATGTTTTTTAAAATATTTTTTATCTTTATTTTAATTTTGTCAACGTTTATCCGTATGGTCATGCCTCAATTTTTATATTTATTATATATAACTACTCTCTTGCACGCATTGCAGTCATGTCAAGTGACCATTTAACGAAGTATTATAGTTCAACATAAAGAAATCATAAGGCTTCTGGAATTCTAATATGAACAAGATTAAAATTCAACATAAACGAATAAACATCTATACCAAACAATATAGAGAAGTCATAAGACTTCGGGAATTCTAAAATGAACAAGAAATAAACTTGATAATGACTACAAATAATCTTCGCTTAATGGCCTAATAAGGGGATATAACTAAAAACCACACCAGCTTCGGTTAAAGTGTGACAAATATCCGGACTTGAATTCGGGATAAAAAGCTGATATTTAGCCAAATATTTATCTTCTTACGCATTAACTTCAAAAAGTAAATCAGGTAGATTGAAGTATTATACTGCGGCTTTCCTGTTGTACCTTTAAAACACATCTATATATATTGCACGTGCAAATAATACTATGTCAAAAACGATGATTTTTCCGCGTTATTTTTCGCTATTTTTAGATGCATACTACTCCACATATAGAACTACTTTAAAAATTATTTTATATTTTATGAAGTTCAAGAGTAACTGTATTTGCCAATTTCGTTCACAAAATATTTTTAGATTTGTCTACCGAATCAGCAGTGGGGTATTCGTTCTAAGTTGGATGACGTCAGTTAAGGCTGTTTTTAACGTCATTTGTACAAGATTTGATATTTACGACAAACATTTTTCTGAAGCTGAATAATCAATAGATAATTTAAGTCATTAACATTTAATGAGTTATTAAGGTTATTTAAACTCATTAACTAAGCGACTTTTTTAACATTCGCCGCTCCACTATATGTTTTGAGTGTAGTACCTTTATCCATAAGTTTTCCAGATTTTTAGTTTTAAGTGTACTTGATAAGTGTATCCTTGGAAATATTATAATACGGTTTTGTTTATTCTTACTACTGTCAATTAATACATTGCGAAAAGAAAATGATATGTGCAACAGAGAAAAATTTGCAGCTTAAATGACAAGATCAAATTATTGAATTATCTCTACTAAAGCTAATGAGTGAACTTGTACAACCAAGTAGTGTAAATCAATACTTAGTTTTACAAGTACACAGGGAGAAGTTTGTTAAAAAGGTGGTACTATCAACAGAAATCAACACTTTTGTTTTATCAAACTAAACAGGGTTATTTATATAATCAGGATTACCGACGACTGTATGGTTAAGTCGAATATATTGTGATACTACGATGTATCTATCATAGCAACAATGCTAAAAAAAGTCTACTTCGTTTTTGTATTGCTTCCGAAATCTGAACAATATGATTGTTCATTTTCTGCTTTTCGTATTTAAAACTTGTATATTGTTCAAATGACGTCTTAGCTAATATTGCAATATTGATAAAATGGTGACATTTGTGTTTCTCTTCTTCAAATTATTTAAGGGTTTATGTACAATAAGTGACATTTTGTTTACCTTTTAATTATATATAAATATACTAAATGAATAAATGATTTGGAAAATACATTGAAGGTATAAAAAGTGATGAGAATTCCGAATGCAATTAGGTTATATCCGGGCACTCTGGTTCTAAACCTTGGTTCCATCTGGGTTTTATGGTTCTGAACCTTGGTTCTTTGGTTCGAAACCATGATAACTGGGTCAACATCCGGGTTGTTTGGTAAGGCAATCCAACTTTTTGGTTCCATCTGGGTTCTATTCTAGAACATTCTAATGTTCCCGTTGAACATAACAGAAGATAACCGCAAGTCTCCGAATAAAAAGGTAAAGTAGGTCAAAGACGCTAAAATTAGTTTATAACATTAAACATTTTAGCATCGACGGTAAAGGAAGCTATAAGGTACTTATCTTCTCATTTTAATTATTTTGATAAGGAAACTAGATAAAAATAAAGCATCGTATAGATTTTTAAAACAAACCGAAGTATACAGTTTTAAAACCACCCAATTAGGACATGTTGTTTATATGGCTAACGATATGTGCATCTAGCCACTTGACCAGTTGACGACTTGCATATATATTTGATTGCACATTTATTATCAAGTTCGACTGAATTTTATTTAATGGATTTTTAATAATGTCAGATTTGAAAGAAATACATGTGAAGTATATGTTAGAAATCTTTTTGTTCAAAACAGAATATTAAAAGACATATAAAGGAAAGTTATGATCAATAAGTTGGTAAGCTTTAATTAGTTGGAAAAAAAGTTATAAATATAATAAAATGTATAATTATGTACAATAAATTTGTCAAATTTGATACTCATTCAGTCGTTGTGAAGGGCATGTATATAAACATTCGGCCAAAAATAAAGAAATCAAGATTAAGATTGAATATTATTTTTATAATAAAATTAATTGTACATGTGTTAATGCCAGTGCTAGTGGGATGTGTATCACCAGCACAATAGTAAGAACTTCTGTGTTGGCGCCATGATTTAGGAACATAAAGAGTTACACTAGTCCATCTGTCCCGAATGTCCCATAAAAACGGGTTCTGCTCTTTTTACTTTAGTTTGCCTCAATCAAATACTTCAAAACCTAAACACAATATATAAAAGGAGCTGATGCATGAGTGCCAATGAGAACTCTCCACAAGAGACTAAATGACACAGAAATTAACAATTATACAATGTAGCCTAGGTCACCAACACGGTCTTCAACAATGGGCAAGGTTCATACCGCAAAGTCAGCTTTTAAAGGCACCGACATGACAATGTAAAACAATTCAAACGAGAAAACAAACGGTATAAGTTATGTACAAAAAATAAACGAAAAACAAGATTGGCACGTGCATATAAAATAAGGCGGGGTTAAAAATGTTAGCGGGATCCCAACCCTCCCCCGTATGTGGCATGAGTGCCAATAAGAACTCTCCACAAAAGACCAGATCACACAAACACTAACAACTATGGGTCAAATGCAGCTTTCAACAATGAGCAAAGTCAATACCGCATATAGTCAGCAATAAAAGGCACTGAAATGACATTGTAAAACAATATCCAAACGAGAAAATAAACGAACAAATTTATGCACAAAAAATGAACGAAAAACAAGTATGTAACACATAAAAAACGACATTCATTGAATTACAGGCTCCTGACTTACCACAAGCACATACATACCGATTAAGGCCGGTTGAACATGTAAGCGGGATCCCCACCTCAACACAAAATCAAATTTGAAATTTTTAAGTATCACTTTTACCGTTCAAGAGTTATCATGTCCCTTTAAAAAAATATAAAAAGTGCTGACTCTTTCGTTTCCTTTGTTTTAAATAAGTCTGACTCAATCAAATGTTATGAACCTTATACGCGATTCACATTACCCCATAACACAGATCTGTAAAGCTCAATAAGCTCACGATGGCGTCACTGTTCATGTTTTTTTAGATGTTAAAAGTTGTGGTACGAGTACCAATGATACAAATGTCAACCCGGAGCCTTGAGATAGGAAAACTGCTAAATCTATTGTTTCCGTTCTTTAACTTTAATTTGCCTCAGCCAAATGTTTTGAAACTTATTCACAATGCTTATGGTCACAAAACGGTAAAAATTACGCGAATCCTGCATCTATATGTGGAAGTTTACTCATTTTTTTCACAAGCAGGGGCATCTGTGATTAATAGACATTTTCTACATTTATTTCAGTAATCAGCTTATTTTCTTCCATTGAATTCTTTTTTTAAATAAACTGAACTTGCACATTTTTTTTCAGGATCTCGGTGCAGTTTGGTAACAGACAGTGATATCAAGTTAAATGTGACCAACTTAAAGTGTTTCACTAGATTGAGCTCTCTGTCTAAGTGTACTTTAATGGTTCTTAGCATTGAGTTCAGTTTATTGATATGCGTATACCTTCTGTGTGAATTTTTATGATGTAAAAGCAGACTATCCATACCTACATGTCCATGAAATGAAATCTAAGGTAAAATGATTGAAACATTTTGCATTATCTATCACAGCTGGCAGAACATGATGCTACTGAAGCAGTAAATTTTCTTACTTGATATTCACGGAAATTAAAGGATTTAGTTTCATTTGAACCAAACATTCTAAAAAAATGAGAATGGAAATGTGGAATGTGTAAAAGAGACAGTAACAATGTCAAAAGAGCAGAAAGCAGTCAAAGGCCATTTATGAGTCCTCATAGCTGACTATGCGGTATGGGCTTTGCTCATTGTTGAAGGCCATACGGTGACCTATAGTTGTTAAAGTCTGTTTCATTTTGGTCTTTTGTGGATAGTTGTCTCATTGGCAACCATACCACATCTTCTTTTTTATATCTTCAACAAAGCGAGAAAATCCCTCTTCCAAAGTCGGGCTCTTAACAAAATGTGTACCAGTTCAAACTTCAAATTATAAAATCAACTTACAATTAAAAATATACAAGACTAACAAAAACCAGAGACTCCTGACTTGACGTCAAGGTAATCATACCAAGAGGCACATCCAATATGCAAAGGTCAAGAGTCAAAAAGTCATAGTCTGGTCAAGAGATTCTTGTGAGAAAAAAAAAAGGATTTTGATAAAAGGGTCATTGTGGTACACTAAACTAACAATATATCTTATGTATCTAATATATCTTAGAAGATGTGGTACGAATGCCAATCATACAGTTAATTTTCCATTTAATTCAAACAAAGCATACAAGTTTTACATTGAGGGCAAAGGTCAAGCTCACATGAAGTTTCTCGTGCCAATAGACTCATATAGAAAACCTAGGGCAGAGACAGAAACACAAGACATATAATAACTAAACTCAATTGAATGGAACTTGTATTGCAGGTCACTACAATTGCCTTCAACAAAGAATATAAACTCTCGCAACAAAGCAAGATTAACCCCGTCTTTCACTAAAGTTTGAGCAGGATTCTTTGCAACGATTATCTTAACACATATAATTGAGAATCGAGTCCTGCAGTTATGTCAAGAAATTAAAACGGTAAGATTAAACATTAAAACAGTAAAAACTAGCCTAAGGGTTTACCATTAACCCAACCATATGATAGTACTATGGTAAACTTATGGATACACATGATAAAGTCATGAAATTGAATATTTGAAATAGTACGACCAGAACAATACAAGACAGAGTTGTAAACAAAAGAAAGTAATGATGCATATCGAATTTTTAATTCCAAGGCACAAATTAGGAACCGTAGTTTTCATTCAATTTATTTATCTAAAATGTACGCTTGGGTTAAACAATGGAAATTAACACTGTATATTTATAAAAACGATCAATCTTGTAAAGAAATAAGCAAATAAATAATTATGTATCTATAAGAAGAACATTTTACATATATATAGTTCGTGGGAAAACTTGCAAAATATACAAATAAATGAAATTATATACAAATTCAATAACATAACACTTACGTATGGTTTTTTTTTTATTGTCTTCATTTTATCAGAATGACGATAATTATATTTCTTGTCTGTCTTTTAGTTTTTTTGGGTGAATCTGCTTGATCAAACTTTTTCAATGGTTAGGGACGTTCTATGCTGTGTGGATTTTGCCTTACGATTACCCGTGTCCGTAACATTTCTATTCTTTAGTTTTTTATGTAGTGTTGTCTCATTGACAGCAATCATACCTTTTATTTATACAGTTTTATATTACATAAGCAAGATTCAATTTTAAGAGTTTACATCAGGTAGAAATAAAAAAAAACACACTAAAACTATCAAGAAATCAAAGTTATAGAGGTTGAATCTAAAAATATGCATTATATTTTAGACACAACTGTTATCTGTACTTATCTGTCTTAAACCAAGTATGCATATTCATATTGATAACAGTTAGTATCTAAATTTCCAATAGCACTCATCATTAACTTTAGAAAGGCTCCAGTGATGACACTAGTAATCATCATTTATTTTATATTGACTATCAAAGGTCAAGGGTATATCTTTGATTTGTTACCAAAATATTATAAGGTTTTTTTCTAAATAATTACTTAATGTCTTAATATATATTAGAATATTGCACAAATGACAAATAAATATATTCAAACTTTGTTTGACTGACAAAATTTTAATGACATATACATTTGCTTCAACAGAAATACAAATTTGCAGACAGCTTTTTTGTTGTTTGTTTTTGTTTTTTATTTGATGCATTTCGTTTAACATGAATGATTTATGTTCGTCATAAAGTTAAAAGACGTATATTAACTGTTTACAGTTTATTGCTTCAAATTTTAGAACTGGCAGACTTTTGTAAAGACATTCTGATGTTTATAGCAATGCTGTTTATATAGCAAAAATATTTAAATAAGACCCGTGTAATCTTACTGATTTTTAAAGGGTAACATTTTAAGTCCGTTTTAAGATCTTTGAATATAGTTTTTATTTGTACTTTTATTTAGTTTTTAATAAATCAAAACCCAACTTTATATGTTTTGCTTAACTTTTATGAAAATAGGTCCAACATCTTATCGATTTATTCTTGTATTTTGGCAATGCTGAGGGTCTTTCTTTTTCAGGACTGGTTTTGACATCTTCATACTAAATCCTCCGGAACTGAGATAAAAACTGGAAATTCATTGCCTTTATATGTTGTTTCATAGCAGAGCTCAGATATATCTTGACTCGCGTGCTCGTAAATATAAATCATATGAGGATAGCGAAATCAGATATCTATATTCTTATTAGATTTTGGTGAGGTGTAATTAACGTATTTCTTAATTTATAAAAAAAAATGGAAGTAATAGAAAAATAAAAATAGAAAAAACAAGTATTCACAATGATTCTGTAATTTAAACACGAACCGACATCGTGTGAAAAGAATAAACAAAAAACTGTAAACATTGATCCTGAAAAAAATGCAAGGGTCTCAAATATATTTTTGCATTTTTAAAAGGTTTGACTAAAAAAAAAATAAGGTTGTTCGCTACTCACCTGTTGTAACTTGCAAACAGGAAGAACATATCATTATTTTTGCTAATAGAATATAGTTTATATATCTATATTATGTATGTTAATCTTCTCGCAAATAAAGTTAGTGGCAAAAAAGTAATGCACACAACATTTCAAGAATTGAATCAAATAAAGCATGAAGAAGAGTTGAAATTGCTTAATGACAATCAATATGAGGCGAATGAAATATATGACGAATCATTTTGATTGCGTAGGATAGTTGTTTATATACATCTATGACGTTAAGTATCGCAATGATCACAATTATTTGACTTTTATGTTATAAGAATATAGAGCAATTATCAAATTTAGGACACTGTTTGTCATAAAAGTAAATATATTAGATTTTACTATAAATAACGCATTTTAAGTTTTATATCTTTCAGAAAAGGCAATAAATTCATAGGTGAAAGATATTTATCTCTGTATACTTTTTTTTATATTTCATAGCGTTACTATATGTATACAGAGTAAATTACAAAAAAGAAATATAATTGAGAGGAACTAAGTTCCTTTATCCCTTTTTAGTTTTATAACCCTGAGATAATCACACATCCTATACAACAGTACGAAACTCGTGCTTGCAAGCTAAGAGATGACACACTTTCAAAATTTGGAAAAATTTAATAGTCATGTAGAAACCAGTCCTTTGAAAAACAGCAATACCTGCAGGCGATGAAACCTAATTTCATTCTAAGCACTTTAATCGTTTTCAACCTTTTTTTATTCGAACGTCACTGATAAGTCTTTTGTAGACGAAATGCTCGTCTGGCGCAAATACAAACTTTTAATCCTAGAATCTATTAGTTTAATCATAAACTGACTTTCTATATTTTATATAAGTCGTGTCATAATAATTGTGACATATGAGTGTCTGAGATTCTAAGCTTCTCTTACACATGTAATGGTATCCATGCCTTTTACATAAACTTGTAGTGTAACACTTAAAACTTTACCATATTAAACTTTAACAACAACAATAATAACTAGAAGGGAGTGTGAGTGTACTATTATAGACTCTATATCAAACAAATTTAATTTAATCTTGGAATGGCCTTCATCAATGACATATACATTCATTATGATTAATGGTTATAACGTACTGGTTTAATCTTATATTTTCAGGTGCTTGCTGTAGTGTGGACTTTATTTTCTCCACAGAGTCCTTTTTGAAAAAAAATCAGGAAATATTTTCAATATTGTTGACATTTTGGTCTTTAACAAAAGATCAAACTAGAAAGTATATAGAATGACTGGCATTAAAACAAATCGTGACGCGTAGGAACTATTTGAAATTATTGTACAAATGACGTAAAATTTTCAGAAAAAACTGATGAAAGTTGATAATTTATTATTTATTTTTGTTGGTGTGTTATCAGGGTGCTATAAACAGTTTCGTATAGTTATTCCCCGACTAAAAATAACCATGGAGGGAAACCGCTGTTTATTTACTTAATTGGTGAAAATATATCATTTTTTGTATTTGATTGTAAAAAATATTTAATTCGCTTTCAATTAAAACAGGTTGAATTATTGAAATAATTTTAAAAATTATATCAAATATACATGTTTTAAAGGAAAACAGCACTGTAAACATCCTGTTTTTTTGGCAGTGAAAACTGAAAACTTATTTGCAGCCACTGTAGCTCTTTTCGGAGCAGAAGACCGTACCCTGAAACTAGATTTCTTTTGAAAGGCCAGTTTAAAACCTATAAATTTCATACAGTTTTGATTATGTAAAATGTTCATGTATCATGTCTTTATGGGTACGTACATGACCTGATTTCAGGTTTTTATGTTCAAATTATGCATTTTTTCCCTCATGTTCTTTGGATGGATTTTTTTTTAATATATTAAAAGTACACTTTATTTTTTATTTTTATTTCATTATAAACTAGAGATAACTCTGATTTCAATGATATCTAGTTTTATACAAGTATCTTAATTAATCAGTCCACCACAAAGGGTTCACTTATGCATGGTCCCTCCAAATATGACGTCATAGAAAAACACGGTGAATTGCACACTCAGAATGAAGTTCATTCATCTTAACTCATACGTCACTTAAAAACTTATTCTATTTTTCAAGAAAATAAAGAAACGATTTTTTGGAGATATGTGATATATGTAAAATTGAGAATGGAAATGGAGAATGTGTCAAAAAGACAACAATCGGCCATAGAACAGACAACAGCAGAAGTTCACTAATATGTCTTCAATGCAGAGAGAAACTCCCGCATCCGCAGGTGCCTTCAGCTGGCCCCTAAACAAATATATATACTAGTTCAGTGATAGTGGACGTCATACTTAACTCCGAATTATGCATAAGAAACTATAATTTAAAAATCATACAAGACTAACAAAGGCCAGAGTCTCCTGACTTGGGACATGCGCAAATATGCGGCGGGGCTAACATGTTTTTTTGATATCTCATTCCTCATCCTATACCTCTAGCCAATGTAGAAAAGTAAACGCAAAACAATACTCACAGTGAAATTCTGTTCAGTCCGATGTCAGAAGAGGTAACAAAAGAAAATAAACAAAATAACAATAATACATAAATAACAACAGGCTACTACTACCAGTTACTGACATGCCAGCTCCAGGCCTCGTATAAACTAATTGAAAGATTATGTTATACATGTAGTCAAAATGTCCTTCATTTCCTATCATTTTCTTAGGCTTATCTTTTTTTCCTACAATTTATTTCTTATTTCTTTATTTTTTAATCCATTTTTCGGAAGAGTTGGCTTATTAATCTCTACTCTGTAAATTCCATCCATCTTCTTCTCTTGCTGCATATCATATTTTTATCTATATATACTTAATTATTCTTCAATCGTTTTTAAGAGGTTTAAACGTATTCGGATGTGTCTACTTTTGTGTTTCAAATGTCTGGTTATGTAAATGTATTTCACTTGTTTCCTGTAATTAGTTAATACTTCAGCTTTATCATGTACATCTTTTGAATATTCATTTTATTAAATTTACTGTTTGCAAAAGTATAAATTACTCTAAATTATAGGGATTTTCTGGTAAAATAACAGAAAACCCTTGCCGTTTTTGGCACAACCTTTTTGATCTTTTGGTCCTCGATGTTGTTCAACTTTGTACTCGTTTCGGCTTTCAAACTTTTGTATCTGTGCATCACACATAGGTCTTGTGTGAACAAAATACACTTCTGGTGTATTAAAATTTTGAACTTGTTGCCTTTTGTTGGCTGTTGTTCGTGTGATTCTTTGTTAATTGTGTTCTCCAATTTATTTATATTGTAGTCCTGTGTTGTCATTTTGATGTTATATTTCACATGGCCATAAAAGTGCGAGGTTTGGCATGCCACAAAACCAGGTTCAACCCACCATTTTTTCCTTTAAAAATGCCCTGTACCAAGTCAGGAATATGGTCATTGTTATATTATAGTTCGTTTCTGTGTGTATTACATTATAACGTTGTGTCGTTTGTTTTCTCTTATTTTTTTAGTGTAAATTCACATTGCGATAAGACGTGTCACGGTACTTGTCTATCCCAAACTCATGTATTTGGTTTTGATGTTATATATATTATTCTCGTTGGATTTTGTCTATGTGTGTTACATTTTAGTGTTATGTCGTTGTTCTCCTCTTATAATTAATGCGTTTCCCTCGGTTTTAGTTTGTTATCCCGATTTTGTTTTTTGTCCATGGATTTATGAGTTTTGAACAGCGGTATACTACTGTTGCCTTTATTTAAGCGTTAATCAACAAGGGATTCCATTTATAGAAATGTATGCTACAAAAAACTTTTTTTTAAATGGCATGTACCAAGTCAGGAACATGGCAGTTGTTATCTAATAGTTCGTTTCTATGAATGTTGCACTGATGTTTGTTTATTGTTGTATTGATGTTGTTTGTTTTTTGTTGCACCTCAGTGTTTCTGGAGTTTCGTTGTTTTCCTCTCGGTATACTGCTGTTTTTTTATCAATTAAAAAATAGAGACATCATTCGAATTCTACCTAAAAGAAAGAGGGAGAAAAATAAGGCAAACACTCTGAATAGGTTAATGTTATCACAACAAAATCAGTTTGTGTTACATTACTATTCTATGTTTCAACGTCAGATTGATGTCTACATATATAGTTTAAATGAAATGAACATTTTTTTTCTCTAAATGTTGCACATGAAAATAAAATCCGGCTTTTTCACATATGTTGCATCTGTAATATTGCTGAATGAAAGATAAATATTCAGCGGTAAGTTGAATTCGTTGATGTCATTAACAAAGAAAGGGGACAGAGTCGTGGCTCCGACAAATGAAACATAATTGTGATAAGTTGTGACACATCAGCAACAGAGCCTTAACATTCAACAACATTGGTTCAATACCTTCCTGATCATCTATCAAAGAGTTCAAGATTGGAACTGCAGGCACAAATGCTTCAAATATAACTTAATATGCAGGTACTGCTGAAATATTGCTCGATACAAATTCACAAAATGACAAATGTCTCTGATGTTGATAATATTTAATACGAAAATATTAATCAACACAAACAATTCAACGCTCTAAGCATCTTATTCTGTTAAACTATTTTTACTTTTTTATTGCAACTAATTTTATTACAAATTATAACGTGTAAATTAAGGTGTCTTCGTAGAGGTCCGCGTTCATCGATTGTAAACACTGTGGAGTTCGGTTTACATAAGAATTTTAAATATATACGTATCCGTCCGATCCGTGCATAAATTTAATTTACTGATCGATCGGTGACAGTTGTCAGGGTAACTCTTACATAGGTTATTTGACTTATCTGACGGATCCTATGGGTCACCGATCACCGATCACTCATCGATCAGTCAAACATCCGTCACCGATCATTCACCGATCAGTCAAGTTCACGTCAAACAGTAACGCCTAAGGTTGCAAGTACTGTAATGGTATCCATGCCTTTTACATAAACTTGTAGTGTAACACTTAAAACTTTACCATATTAAACTTTAACAACAACAATAATAACTAGAAGGGAGTGTGAGTGTACTATTATAGACTCTATATCAAACAAATCAAATTTAATCTTGGAATGGCCTTCATCAATGACATATACATTCATTATGATTAATGGTTATAACGTACTGGTTTAATCTTATATTTTCAGGTGCTTGCTGTAGTGTGGACTTTATTTTCTCCACAGAGTCCTTTTTGAAAAAAAATCAGGAAATATTTTCAATATTGTTGACATTTTGGTCTTTAACAAAAGATCAAACTAGAAAGTATATAGAATGACTGGCATTAAAACAAATCGTGACGCGTAGGAACTATTTGAAATTATTGTACAAATGACGTAAAATTTTCAGAAAAAACTGATGAAAGTTGATAATTTATTATTTATTTTTGTTGGTGTGTTATCAGGGTGCTATAAACAGTTTCGTATAGTTATTCCCCGACTAAAAATAACCATGGAGGGAAACCGCTGTTTATTTACTTAATTGGTGAAAATATATCATTTTTTGTATTTGATTGTAAAAAATATTTAATTCGCTTTCAATTAAAACAAGTTGAATTATTGAAATAATTTTAAAAATTATATCAAATATACATGTTTTAAAGGAAAACAGCACTGTAAACATCCTGTTTTTTTGGCAGTGAAAACTGAAAACTTATTTGCAGCCACTGTAGCTCTTTTCGGAGCAGAAGACCGTACCCTGAAACTAGATTTCTTTTGAAAGGCCAGTTTAAAACCTATAAATTTCATACAGTTTTGATTATGTAAAATGTTCATGTATCATGTCTTTATGGGTACGTACATGACCTGATTTCAGGTTTTTATGTTCAAATTATGCATTTTTTCCCTCATGTTCTTTGGATGGATTTTTTTTTAATATATTAAAAGTACACTTTATTTTTTATTTTTATTTCATTATAAACTAGAGATAACTCTGATTTCAATGATATCTAGTTTTATACAAGTATCTTAATTAATCAGTCCACCACAAAGGGTTCACTTATGCATGGTCCCTCCAAATATGACGTCATAGAAAAACACGGTGAATTGCACACTCAGAATGAAGTTCATTCATCTTAACTCATACGTCACTTAAAAACTTATTCTATTTTTCAAGAAAATAAAGAAACGATTTTTTGGAGATATGTGATATATGTAAAATTGAGAATGGAAATGGAGAATGTGTCAAAAAGACAACAATCGGCCATAGAACAGACAACAGCAGAAGTTCACTAATATGTATTCAATGCAGAGAGAAACTCCCGCATCCGCAGGTGCCTTCAGCTGGCCCCTAAACAAATATATATACTAGTTCAGTGATAGTGGACGTCATACTTAACTCCGAATTATGCATAAGAAACTATAATTTAAAAATCATACAAGACTAACAAAGGCCAGAGTCTCCTGACTTGGGACATGCGCAAATATGCGGCGGGGCTAACATGTTTTTTTGATATCTCATTCCTCATCCTATACCTCTAGCCAATGTAGAAAAGTAAACGCAAAACAATACTTACAGTGAAATTCAGTTCAGTCCGATGTCAGAAGAGGTAACAAAAGAAAATAAACAAAATAACAATAATACATAAATAACAACAGGCTACTACTACCAGTTACTGACATGCCAGCTCCAGGCCTCGTATAAACTAATTGAAAGATTATGTTATACATGTAGTCAAAATGTACTTCATTTCCTATCATTTTCTTAGGCTTATCTTTTTTTCCTACAATTTATTTCTTATTTCTTTATTTTTTAGTCCATTTTTCGGAAGAGTTGGCTTATTAATCTCTACTCTGTAAATTCCATCCATCTTCTTCTCTTGCTGCATATCATATTTTTATCTATATATACTTAATTATTCTTCAATCGTTTTTAAGCGTTAATCAACAAGGGATTCCATTTATAGAAATGTATGCTACAAAAAACTTTTTTTTAAATGGCATGTACCAAGTCAGGAACATGGCAGTTGTTATCTTATAGTTCGTTTCTATGAATGTTGCACTGATGTTTGTTTATTGTTGTATTGATGTTGTTTATTTTTTGTTGCACCTCAGTGTTTCTGGAGTTTCGTTGTTTTCCTCTCGGTATACTGCTGTTTTTTATCAATTAAAAAATAGAGACATCATTCGAATTCTACCTAAAAGAAAGAGGGAGAAAAATAAGGCAAACACTCTGAATAGGTTAATGTTATCACAACAAAATCAGTTTGTGTTACATTACTATTCTATGTTTCAACGTCAGATTGATGTCTACATATATAGTTTAAATGAAATGAACATTTTTTTTCTCTAAATGTTGCACATGAAAATAAAATCCGGCTTTTTCACATATGTTGCATCTGTAATATTGCTGAATGAAAGATAAATATTCAGCGGTAAGTTGAATTCGTTGATGTCATTAACAAAGAAAGGGGACAGAGTCGTGGCTCCGACAAATGAAACATAATTGTGATAAGTTGTGACACATCAGCAACAGAGCCTTAACATTCAACAACATTGGTTCAATACCTTCCTGATCATCTATCAAAGAGTTCAAGATTGGAACTGCAGGCACAAATGCTTCAAATATAACTTAATATGCAGGTACTGCTGAAATATTGCTCGATACAAATTCACAAAATGACAAATGTCTCTGATGTTGATAATATTTAATACGAAAATATTAATCAACACAAACAATTTAACGCTCTAAGCATCTTATTCTGTTAAACTATTTCTACTTTTTTATTGCAACTAATTTTATTACAAATTATAACGTGTAAATTAAGGTGTCTTCGTAGAGGTCCGCGTTCATCGATTGTAAACACTGTGGAGTTCGGTTTACATAAGAATTTTAAATATATACGTATCCGTCCGATCCGTGCATAAATTTAATTTACTGATCGATCGGTGACAGTTGTCAGGGTAACTCTTACATAGGTTATTTGACTTATCTGACGGATCCTATGGGTCACCGATCACCGATCACTCATCGATCAGTCAAACATCCGTCACCGATCATTCACCGATCAGTCAAGTTCACGTCAAACAGTAACGCCTAAGGTTGCAAGTACTGTAATGGTATCCATGCCTTTTACATAAACTTGTAGTGTAACACTTAAAACTTTACCATATTAAACTTTAACAACAACAATAATAACTAGAAGGGAGTGTGAGTGTACTATTATAGACTCTATATCAAACAAATTTAATTTAATCTTGGAATGGCCTTCATCAATGACATATACATTCATTATGATTAATGGTTATAACGTACTGGTTTAATCTTATATTTTCAGGTGCTTGCTGTAGTGTGGACTTTATTTTCTCCACAGAGTCCTTTTTGAAAAAAAATCAGGAAATATTTTCAATATTGTTGACATTTTGGTCTTTAACAAAAGATCAAACTAGAAAGTATATAGAATGACTGGCATTAAAACAAATCGTGACGCGTAGGAACTATTTGAAATTATTGTACAAATGACGTAAAATTTTCAGAAAAAACTGATGAAAGTTGATAATTTATTATTTATTTTTGTTGGTGTGTTATCAGGGTGCTATAAACAGTTTCGTATAGTTATTCCCCGACTAAAAATAACCATGGAGGGAAACCGCTGTTTATTTACTTAATTGGTGAAAATATATCATTTTTTGTATTTGATTGTAAAAAATATTTAATTCGCTTTCAATTAAAACAAGTTGAATTATTGAAATAATTTTAAAAATTATATCAAATATACATGTTTTAAAGGAAAACAGCACTGTAAACATCCTGTTTTTTTGGCAGTGAAAACTGAAAACTTATTTGCAGCCACTGTAGCTCTTTTCGGAGCAGAAGACCGTACCCTGAAACTAGATTTCTTTTGAAAGGCCAGTTTAAAACCTATAAATTTCATACAGTTTTGATTATGTAAAATGTTCATGTATCATGTCTTTATGGGTACGTACATGACCTGATTTCAGGTTTTTATGTTCAAATTATGCATTTTTTCCCTTATGTTCTTTGGATGGATTTTTTTTTAATATATTAAAAGTACACTTTATTTTTTATTTTTATTTCATTATAAACTAGAGATAACTCTGATTTCAATGATATCTAGTTTTATACAAGTATCTTAATTAATCAGTCCACCACAAAGGGTTCACTTATGCATGGTCCCTCCAAATATGACGTCATAGAAAAACACGGTGAATTGCACACTCAGAATGAAGTTCATTCATCTTAACTCATACGTCACTTAAAAACTTATTCTATTTTTCAAGAAAATAAAGAAACGATTTTTTGGAGATATGTGATATATGTAAAATTGAGAATGGAAATGGAGAATGTGTCAAAAAGACAACAATCGGCCATAGAACAGACAACAGCAGAAGTTCACTAATATGTCTTCAATGCAGAGAGAAACTCCCGCATCCACAGGTGCCTTCAGCTGGCCCCTAAACAAATATATATACTAGTTCAGTGATAGTGGACGTCATACTTAACTCCGAATTATGCATAAGAAACTATAATTTAAAAATCATACAAGATAACAAAGGCCAGAGTCTCCTGACTTGGGACATGCGCAAATATGCGGCGGGGCTAACATGTTTTTTTGATATCTCATTCCTCATCCTATACCTCTAGCCAATGTAGAAAAGTAAACGCAAAACAATACTCACAGTGAAATTCAGTTCAGTCCGATGTCAGAAGAGGTAACAAAAGAAAATAAACAAAATAACAATAATACATAAATAACAACAGGCTACTACTACCAGTTACTGACATGCCAGCTCCAGGCCTCGTATAAACTAATTGAAAGATTATGTTATACATGTAGTCAAAATGTCCTTCATTTCCTATCATTTTCTTAGGCTTATCTTTTTTTCCTACAATTTATTTCTTATTTCTTTATTTTTTAATCCATTTTTCGGAAGAGTTGGCTTATTAATCTCTACTCTGTAAATTCCATCCATCTTCTTCTCTTGCTGCATATCATATTTTTATCTATATATACTTAATTATTCTTCAATCGTTTTTAAGCGTTAATCAACAAGGGATTCCATTTATAGAAATGTATGCTACAAAAAACTTTTTTTAAATGGCATGTACCAAGTCAGGAACATGGCAGTTGTTATCTAATAGTTCGTTTCTATGAATGTTGCACTGATGTTTGTTTATTGTTGTATTGATGTTGTTTGTTTTTTGTTGCACCTCAGTGTTTCTGGAGTTTCGTTGTTTTCCTCTCGGTATACTGCTGTTTTTTTATCAATTAAAAAAATAGAGACATCATTCGAATTCTACCTAAATGAAAGAGGGAGAAAAATAAGGCAAACACTCTGAATAGGTTAATGTTATCACAACAAAATCAGTTTGTGTTACATTACTATTCTATGTTTCATCGTCAGATTGATGTCTACATATATAGTTTAAATGAAATGAACATTTTTTTTCTCTAAATGTTGCACATGAAAATAAAATCCGGCTTTTTCACATATGTTGCATCTGTAATATTGCTTAATGAAAGATAAATATTCAGCGGTAAGTTGAATTCGTTGATTGGAACTGCAGGCACAAATGCTTCAAATGTAACTTAATATGCAGGTACTGCTGAAATATTGCTCGATACAAATTCACAAAATGACAAAGAAAAGTAGTCATTTATTCTGATTTAAAGGAAACCCCCTCAATACAATAATATTTTTAAAGCGATAACCAACATTTATAACACAAGTCTGGACAAGTAAGTTATTTAGATTTCAACATTTTATGTTTATATTGTTATATTGTTTGCTGTTTTTCATCTCTAATCACAGCAAACATTAATACAAAGTAACATTTTTGTTCAGTTTAATCGTGAAAGGCTTAATTCGTTTTTTATTTACTTATTTCTATTCGATTTTGGATACAGTTTTTCTGTAAGAAGGTTAAATTTTCAAAAGCTATGTATTTAGCGCTAAATTACGTTCATTTCAATAAATACATCAATTGTCAAAAATCCCGTAAAAGCTATAAGTTATTTATTGCAAGAATTACTCACATAACAGTAAATACTGTCTTTTCTAGGAACCTTGAACTATACGGATTGTCAAATTTCCTGAGAGAAGAAATCATAACACATTTTATATTAATTACAGCAGCCTTCTGGCTAGGTTCAAAAGTTTGATTTCATATTTACATCTGTAAGAATAGATTGTGTTTTCCAAGAAAACTTAATTTCTTTTTTATCAGCTTTTCTCTATTACAGGGAAATAAATATGATATATTAATGTTGAAGACGAAGAAGAATTAGCAACGACAAGAATCATTGTTATAATAGAAAAAAACATAAATAAAAGCCCAAGGAATATAATGTATGGAAGACATTCTAAAGCATTGTATACCAATTATTTTAGCTGGCGTTTAGTGAATGACGGTCCTTTTGAATCGGTTAGTTGTGTCTTTCTTTTGTGACAATAGTTTTTTGTGTGTTCTTCTGGTCTAGGCAAACCCTTTTCCACTGTTTTCTTTTTCTTTTTGTTAATTGCAGTTGACCCATGGTATGTTGATGATGAATAAGAACTAGCATCGACAAGAATCATTGTTATTAGATAAAAACATCAATAAATGCCAAAGGAGTATTCAATGTTAGGAAAAGATTCAAACGAATTGTATATTATAGAAAGTTTTTTGGCTGGCTTCAAGTGAACGAAGGTCCCTTTGAATCAGTTAGTTGTGTCTTTCTTTAGTGACAAGTTTTTTTTGTGTGCCCTTCTGGTCTTAAAAGGCAAGCAGCTTCCAACTGGTTATCATATTTTCATGTGTTGTGCAGTTGAACTGTTGTCCAATGCAGGGTTGTGCCATAGAGGTACTTTTTGGTTCCGCCGAGTTCTATGTGTACTGTAAGCTAGGTCGTAATATGCTTCATTGTTTGTCGTTGTTTGCTGTCATATTTTTTTTTTTGGTTTATAGTTTTGACATTAATCAAGCAGTTGGTTTAGACCTAACTATACGGTACGGTTATGCTCATTGTAGAATCCACATGTTGACTTAAAGTTGTTTAAGGTGGCAAGTGGGTACAAAAATTTCCGCAAAAAATTAAACCTTTATTAAAATTTGTTCCGGTTTGGCCCCTGATGACTTTAGTTCAACCGAAAAAAAGAACATTGACAAAAATGTATGCTTCTTCCAGAGGCAGGTTGTGAGCTTAAATGAACGGTGACCCCATTTTTTTATTTCATTTTTCTTTTAAGTATATGATAAAATTCATTTATAAAAAAAATATAGCGAAATCCTATATAAGAAAAAAAAATTGATTTATACCCAGGAGCCCCCCTTTAAAATTCCACATCATTTGAAATCTATTGGATAGGTGTCTCATTGCAATTCATACCACTTTTCCTTATGTAATTCTGACAAACTACGTGCACCAAGTACTCTTTAAACAAAATTAAATGAATCAAAAATGTTTGAGATCACTTAGACGATATTCCCGTGCTTGCATTTCCTATCATGATTTTCTTGATAGAGGGTTACTGCTCACAAGGAAGCTATTAAACCAAGAGTTCCAAATGGTGAAGTTGAAATCATCCCTTCGTAAATTTTACGGACGCCATCACGAGTTGGTTGACCGTTATGGAATAACCGTTTCACAAATGATATCGGATATGTTCTTTACGTCGTAACTACAATCCCCTTCCCTTTCATGAATGTGGCCTACCGAATTAGATTATTTATTGGATTTGTAATCACATAAGCAACACGACGGGTGCCACAGGGTAAGCAGGATCTGCTTACCCTTCCGGAGCACCTGAGATCACCCCTAGTTTTTGTTGGGGTTCAGGTTGTTTATTCTTTAGTTTTCTATGTTGTGTCATGTGTGCTATTGTTTTTCTGTTTGTCTTTTTCATTTTTAGCCATGGCGTTGTCAGTTTGTTTTAGATTTATGAGTTTGACTGTCCCTTTGGTATCTTTCGTCCCTCTTTTAATGCTATTGCAGCAGCTGTAGAGGGCAACACACAATCCTCAACGAGATTCATGTTTCTAAACAGTATACCAAGCTCTAGAGGGCAACACACAACCTTCAATGATATTCATGTACATTCTTTTATGGCTATATTCTTTACAAAGCACAGAAATATCGACATTCATCTCAAAAGCTAACCAAACCTTTAAACAGACTTATTATTAAAGACGGAATATAGTTACGATATTGTTGTTAAATAATCAGATATGCGGCATATTTTGGTAATAATATCAAAAATGACTTTGCATCGGAAATAAACACATTTATTATAAAACCAGTTGTCGGAATGAAACGGGTTATGTTCTTCTCATATATTTTATGATTGTATGATATTTAACCACTGACGGGAGGTATTATGCTTGATTTTCATATGATGAAGACATAATCTTCTAATCCGTTTATTTGATGTATGTAGCTGGCATGTAAGTAACTTATAATAGTTTTTAGATAATTTGTGTATCATTGTCGTTTTGCTTGGTTTCTTTTGTTACCTATTCTGACATCGTTCACGAACTTCTTTTAAACTGAACTTTACTATACGGATTTCTGTGACTTTGTTTAATCTACGTTGGCTAAGGGTATATATGTAACATCAGAACGTGTCCTTCCCCACAATCGTGTCCGATTCCCATAAACGTGACCGCTGACGTTACTGAACTGCAAAACATGTCTAAGTTGTAAAACAGCGCCAAAGCATGTCATTAGTATAAACGCCCAAACGTGTTCAATCCCCCTAATGTGTCCATATTTTTATTTTTTTACCGTTGTTACTCGCTCTTTGAACTAGTATTAATCCAGAATAACCGTAAACATCTGCGTACCCTTCCGGAGCACGTGAGATCACCCCTAGTTTTTGGTGGGGTTCGTGTTGTTTATTCTTTAGTTTTCTATGTTGTGTCATGTGTACTATTGTTTTTCTGTTTGTCTTTTTCATTTTTAGCCATGGCGTTGTCAGTTTGATTTAGATTTATGAGTTTGACTGTCCCTCTTTTAGGTCCAATCCCCAATTCATGGTATGATAATAGAACCTATCTACAGTATAGAAAAGAAGATGTGGTATGATTGCCAATGAGACAACTATCCACAAGAGACCACATTTCACAGAAATTAACAACTATAGGTCACCGTACGGCCTTCAACAATGAGTAAAGCCCATACCGCATAATCAGCTATAAAAGGCCCCGAAAGGACAAATGTATTTTTTGCTAACATAATATCGTTCAAATAATGCATGAAATATTTGACACTAACGTTATGTCTCTTGTTCGTGTGTCTGTAGGGATGCTCGAAACCTAAACTTTATTTTAAAAAAAACCTGACAACTAGTTTATAATTTTAAGAGCTTTTACAATACCAGACTGAGAGTTGAAAAAGGAAGTAAATTTTGCTGAAAGCTCGCCGTGAAATATTCGGATTAATATAAAAGCATCATCGCAGTTTATTAGTACAAAATAATTAACATAGTAAACGATTAATTCAACTGTACAAGAATTATTTGTATGTTCGCTCAAAATGAGCATGAAATACTTGCAACTGGCCAATAAGCAAATACAGTCAAAAGTTTATCCATATGTTACAGTTTGAATTTACAATTATGATAATCATTAATAACTGGCATTGAAGAAACTAATGCTAATAAATGACCACTTCATCAACTGTGTCCTCCATCATAGAATAGCCGTAAACGTAATTTCATTCGGGAAATGAGTGTATTAACGCTAAAAGACGTAAAGACGTTCTGGCGTGTAATAGTAGACACATTTTGGCGAATAACAATTACCGGACAGGTTTTGGGGTTCTGAAATCGAATACGTTTGGGGATATTGAATATTACGGACACGTTATGGGGAAATAGACACGTGTGGGGGACTCGGAAACGTTTGGGGGAAAGGACACGTTTGGGAGTGTTACATAGATACCGGGTTGCTGTCTCTTTGGCACATTCCCCATTTTTATCTATATACAATGTACCAAGCTCTAGTGGGCTACACACAACCTTCAACTATATTTTGCTGTCTATACAATATACCAAACTCTTATATAGTTATTGTTTCTTCCTATTCTTTTTAATTACAATCACTTTGCAATTAAACAAAAATAATAAAGAAAAAATAACAATTTAGAAATGTCTTTACTGTACTTAGAATCCCTGGTATTACTTTTCTAACTAAACTCTCCGTCACCCTTTGCATGAGAAAATAAATAGGGCAAGAGTTTGATCTAAGGACTAATTATTTCTGCCAAGGAACATAATTAGTGTATGACAGGACGAAATATAAAATTCATGCAATACAGAAGAAGTAATAATTGCATATCGTGTTAGTACATTCAGGAGCCGCTGACAATTATTAGCGTTATTAGAATGATTGGATATTTTTTAAAAGCAGTAGGTCTGTTTAAACATGAGAATTATACTTTATATTTTAGGGAACTTTGATTGAATTACTTGACGTCTTTTGAACACCGTTTTGAAGGTTGTATTGATGATTAGGAAATGATGTACCAAACAAAAGACCCTCGAAATTATATAAAAAACTTTATTTTAAAAGAAATGTAAAGGTGTAATACCATCATTGATTTTCCTCTATTAGTCTTTGTTAAATTGGCATTTTGTTTTAAAATTGTACATTATTTACCTTTATTTTAACAAAAGAAATGCTTTGTATGAATAAAGTTTAATCCTTTCCAGTGTCACAGTGAAAATTTCACACTACATTTCATTGCATATAATAAGGTAACCATCACCGGAAGTGAACAACTTAATTTTTTCACTGTCATTTACTGGTTAACTGCTTTGGTAACTATGTAACCTTAACTTTCCAAAATATTTTATAAGACCATCAAATAAAAAAAAGAATGATGCTTTCAGACACCCAACATACATGTTTATGACTCAGAAATATTTAGGTTCATTGAAATTCAGGGTAAATTTTCTAC
Source organism: Mytilus edulis (assembly GCF_963676685.1). Taxonomy (NCBI): domain Eukaryota; kingdom Metazoa; phylum Mollusca; class Bivalvia; order Mytilida; family Mytilidae; genus Mytilus; species Mytilus edulis. The sequence continues at coordinate 10,813,012 of NC_092352.1, read as the reverse complement.
AACTGTCAAATTCAAGGGTTATTTTTTTAGACATACTTTTGTATACAACCGGATGTGACGTACCATGATTTGGTGGTAGCAAAAAATCTTGTTAATTATTATTACATCAATCATTTTGATTTTGGAAAATGTATTTTTTTCTCAAATTGTAAAATATGAACTTTATATGAATATTTCGTTCATATCTTTTACCTTCATGTATCTATCGTCCATACTTCTTCTGTAAACCAATGTACTCTCAGACTGAACTGGAAAGAAAAACATCAGTTCAAATCTTAAATATTAAAGCACGGATACAATGGTAATTTTATGTAGATCTTTACCATTTTTAACTGAAGAAGACAAAATAAAAGATTATGTGTTTCCATAAAAAAAATTATGATAGTGAAAACAATAAGAGTAAGAGGTTAGACTTTAAGCTATTATTGTGTAACAGTAAAATTACGTTTTAATAAATAGCAGCAATAACAAACTATCTAACACTAAATCACGGCGATGTAACACTTGTGGTAGTTATAATTAAACATTATTTCTTATGAAATCACGTACTCTATACCGGCTTAAAACTTCCCATAAGCAAAAAGAAGAGTGTCACTTGTTGAAGAGACACAACTTGCCCTCTAGAAGAACATACGTGCAATCCCGGTGTTAATTGTTTGTTTGTTTTCTGTACAGTGTTTTGTGAATTGTTGTTTGTCTGTTCATATTTCCTTGAAGCATGGTGCTGTTTGTTTCAACTTTAATTTAAAAATTATTGCCGTATTCAAAAAAGTTTTTTTTCAAATCTTACACATGACAAGATTTTTCATTGAAATTGAATCGCAAGTTTTTTCTTGATTATATTCCAAATCATTGAAATCCAGAATAATTTGATTTCCCTGACATTCAGATAGTAGAGAGCTTAAGAGTACTTTCATGTTGAACTTTTACCCTTTTAACAATTTAATTCCCTAAAACATTGTCAATTTTGAATGATCAAATTGAGCTTGATTGATGTTTTGAGCCGTGGTTCACTTAAATGTTCCCAGGAAGACAAACTATATCAGTAATTGCTAACTGAATCTCAGGAAGGAATATTTTCTACTAAATTATTGCACTTTATTCTTGGCTACTCTACAATTCACATTCACTTATTTCTGTATTTGTTATAATAAAATAGGGTTGTTTGTGTTTATTAATGCTTCCTCTGCAACTTTTGTAATTCTGATATATGAGTTGGTTATAAATAAAATTTGACAGTTTGATTCATTTCGGTGGACATGAATTTGTCAGGTTATGCCCCTTTAATAGAAATACTTCTATATATAAAACAAAATGTTCTTTTTTTTTTATATTAGTGATATTTACAGAGAACAAGGGGAACAATCGTAAATCATGAATCCCGGAAGTGAAAAAATTACACAGAACAATCAAATGAAAAGACAAACGACCAGACTTAGACGCAAACATTTCACCAATTATATGAGACTTTAAACCACATAACACAGTTGGTGCTTTGTTAGTCTGATACTTTCAAGCTTTCTTATTGGCACTTATACCACATCTTCTTATATCTATATATCATGTCATTCTTTTAATCGACACTCGATTAAGTATTTCAGGATAATGTCAGTGCATGTATGTATGTCTAGTCGGATTACAGCCGTGACATAGACACACTGCATTCTGTTTTATCGGAAAAAAAATCGCTTCAAAATTCTGTGTTGTTTAAACGGTGTCTCAACGGTTATCTGTTGAATAGGTCTGATCTAGAGAACGTTTCATTGCTGTTTTTATGACGATTGAGTCCAAGTTGAGTTGATATTGTCGAATGTCTTCCGTCTGTGTCACTATCTGATATTGTCAGATTATGTCTTTATTTACAAATCAAATTAAAAAAAACAGTATCGGGCCGAATTCAACTGAAAGAGAAAATTACAAAAAAATATCATATGTATTAAAAGTATGAAAGAGTTGAAAATTGACTCAAATGTCCAGTATAGTTTCAAATGAAACGCATGCACAACAGTTATATTTACTCTTGAAGCGAGACATTTGTAAAACATGTAAATTGTAGACAAACTAGAACATGATCATTATTATTCATTTCATGGTGTTTACATTGTGTCGTTATACTAAAACCAAGAATTGTACGTTATGTGTCACGCAGAGAAGTATTGTTTACTTTCCACAAGTCAGAGTTAAGTCATATTTTGTTCATAAAATGAATGTTTTTCTACCATGAAATGGAAAGAATTTCATTAAACTTTACAATAACATTGATTAAACATACATCACGATATGGACGCCCAGAGTTTGATAAAAGTCATTGTAAAAACAAATTAACTTATTTATGTTTCATTTAAATTTAAATAAAACTGATGATGCTAACTTTATTAAAGTTTTCTAAATTTATTTCACGTGTTTTCAATTTATTAATTTATTAATGAAAATAGAGTATTCCCGGAATATCAGTTCAAGGGAAGTTTATGTCGCTGTTATTGAATTAAAAGACAAAGACATATACAATTCAATGTTTATTCAACAATTTTCCTCAAGAGTGACGAATTTACAATTTAATGTTTACTCAACAATTTTCCTCAAGAGTGACGAATTAATTTGATGGCAAGTGTCAGAAAATTTCTACTTGAATTTAGCATGTTCACAAGCGATACAACAAATTGTTTTGTCAAACATGGAACCAGAGCTGTTTTAACACGTTCTTGTATTATATAACTGTCAAACTCTAACTTCCATAAAGGTTAACTCAATTATTGAATAAAGGATAATTTTATGGAATTTGTGTGATTATTTAAGCAGATACTTTTTTTTTACCATTCGGTTACCTTCAATGACGCTCGTAGCGCATATATACAGTGACAGCGAAACGTATGTGCTATGATTATGCAATAATACAGTTGTAAGGCATCCATTACATATCTTTAAAATGAGGGTCTTTTTTCAGATATACGACATAATGTTTTGTTACCACCTGTCAAAATATACTTATAAAGTTGCTAGAGTTTACTTTTTAAAATGTTGATATTTATTTTAAATTACTCTAATGAGAACATATTTCTGATGAAATTGGCCCTACCGCTTCACAGAAAAATGCCCCTTCAATAATATTTTATGTCAGCATGTGATTGCAGAATGCATGGATGAAACGTCGATCTTGTTATATATTAAAGATTTGTATTTGTTCGTTTGTTTATAACATTCAATGTAATGAAATAAGATTTAAAAATATTCTGCTTTTCAAAACACCACAGACAAATTATGTATGCCTGTTAAGGATTAGTTTATTTTCATTTATGTCAAAAGGTAAAAGAAAATTAACATGTTTCCATAAAAAATAAGACTTCTGCATCTCTGCAGCAGCAGAAGTTTGAATTTTGTTTTTAAAAAATATTTTCCGTAATGATACAAGTCTTTCATTTTTGATCTCTGTGAAAATAATATGCACATATTGGAAGTGCATATGTCAAAATAATTTTCAAGATTTATATCAGTAAAAGGATACATTACATATATTCTAAATATTCTAAAATATAAAAAGGGCTCATTAAGTCTCCACCTATTGTTGCTTAAGGTAGCACAATACAAAGATTTTTTTACTTCCAATCACTAACCTTTGAAATGCTGTAACTTTCTAATGCCCGCGTCACACTGTCCCGATTTTTACGCCGATGGCAACACGATTATGGAAATTTTCAAAATCGGGACTGATCGTATCCAGATCGGGCTATTCGTAGTGCCATCTTTAACCATCGTAGAACCATCGGCCACTTTTTCTAGCCTTCGGGGACAACTTCGGGAAGAGTTCTAAATTTTTTAACATGTTAAAAAATCCCGGAAGGTGCGTCCGATGTCGAGGGTTCGTACTGAGTTCGTATCACCATCCTCACCATCGTAATGTCACCGGAAATGCATCTTTGAACATCGTATTGCATTCGTGTTTCCATCGTTTCCATCGGGCAGTTTTGACATTACGATGTCTACACGAATGAATCACGAAGCTACCCGAAGGTCTTACGATGGCAACACGACTTCGTGAAGACCTCGTAATCCCGTCGTGTTGCCATCGAATAAAAGTACGAAGGCGACAAGATGAAACTACGACGGCAATAAATCCAGCTAAATGTAAGTTCATTTTTGCGCTAAAATACATTTAAAGTGCCATGCGCGATATGCACTGGTCAGTCTAATACGACAGTTAAGAAAGACGTTCACAAAACATGGAGCTCATATCATATGATTCTATGAGAACAAGAACGCGACAGCGTTGTTTCTATTAATTCAAATGGAACAAGAAGAGCAGCTATTACAGGCTCAGGATTTACTTTTACAAGTAAAATATTATTTTTTTGTCAATTTTTCATATCAAGTAACATAATGAAAATCATAAACGCGCCTCGTACACCAACACTGCAGGTACACGTATATAGGGAAACCAACTTTTTCTTCATTATTCTGATTTTTTATGTATCGTCTGAGTTGATGTCACACGAATGTTTACTCCATAACCATTTTGTTTTCTATATGTCATATTTTGCATCGTAAGCTATATACACGACGTCTTTTAGACATCGTATGGACATCGCATCATCATCGTAATCCATCGTGTAGCCTTCGTAATCCATCGTGTAGCCTTCGTGATCCATCGTGTAGGCTTCGGCTGAGATATGAAGCTTAAATATCCGTCTTCGGTTAACCTTCGTATGTCAATCTTTTGCTATCGTATATAATTTCGGCACCATCGTATAGACTTCGTTATTCATCGTACTTGCTTCGGTCACTTTTTTGTATTTTAACGAGATCGAGACAACTTCGTACGAACTTACAATTTTTGCATTCGGGTGTCCATCGTATATAAAAATCGGGACAGTGTGACGCGGGCATTATGAATGCATAGAAAATAATAAAAGAGGTATATATAGATAGATAAAAGATTTATCTTTTAAATGAATGCAATATTTTTATTATGCAATCATTATGTAATCAATTATTATGTAATTAATGGCAAAATCTGGGTAAGTTCACTTGAATGAATTTAGCTCTATCATCTCTTTAACTATACAGAAAATTTTAATGAAATCTTAATCAACACATTTTGGGCTTCAAAAGGGTGTCTCAGATTGTCTCTATGATATTCCATTCTCTCATAAATCCGTCATTAGTGTAAACATCCTAACCAAATAAAAGAAGATAATGTTTAATTAGGTGTAAAATTTGTTCTATACATTCTATCTGAAATCTGAGACACCCTTTTGTAGATAATGGCCATAGGAACAACATATAATAAAATCAACCCTCTAGGGATACCTATGCAGAAGCTAATTTCATTTGAAAGTGGAAATTTGGTGAAAAATATTTTAGACACAGTTAACATTATAATTGGTTACAAAATTGTTGCATAATACTAACATTGCATTTATTTGAAAGAGTAATCTGTTAGCTATCCAAAACTACCACTTTTATAAATTTTCAAGCTTTATTAAAAAAGTTACAGCATTTTAAAACTTGGGAGTTGGAGTTATAAAATCTTTGTATTGTGCTACTTTAATAAGCTCAAAACGGAGATTTGCACAAAAAAAAATATGTCTTAAGGTGGTACCAAACTTCTTTACCAAAAACTATTTGGCTCGTTTGATTTTCATAAAAACCACCTTATACTTGTTAAAACTGTGAGTCCAGACGTCATTCGTCTGTCTTCTGCTTACATAAAGTGTCATTTTCAATTGTTGACAAAAAAAATTTCAATCATTGTCAGAGTTCGTATATCAATAAAAGAGGGATGCAGAATCGACTATTTAATGTAAACTGTCAATTTTTAATTATCTTATTTTTGAAGACTTATACAACTTAAACGGACTTTGGTTGTCGTTTGTTGCTGTGTATCAAATTTATTTTTCGTTCATTGTTTTGTATCTAAATCAGGCCGTTAGATTTCTCAAGCATAACCATCTTGTAATTTTAATGCAATTACTGTTATTATGAAAATCATGTTACACAAAAAGACCAGTGATTCGTAATATTCTTCTGTGCGATATAAAATTGTGAACTCATTCAAGCAATGGTTAAAATTCATATTTTTTCAAATTATCTACAGTTTCGTTCAGTATTAACCTTGAACAGTAATCACTTTTTGAGTGTAGTTTCACCTTGCGATAAGACGTGTCTCGGTACTTGTCTATCCCAAATTCATGTATTTGGTTTTAATGTTATATTTGTTATTCTCGTGGGATTTTGTCTGATGCTTGGTCCGTTTCTGTGTGTGTTACATTTTAGTGTTGTGACGTTGTTCTCCTCTTATATTTAATGCGTTTCCCTCGGATTTAGTTTGTTACCCCGATTTTGTTTTTTGTCCATGGATTTATGAGTTTTGAACAGCGGTATACTACTGTTGCCTTTATGTATTTCGAAGCAATGTTAGACAAGATCGTAATTAAAAAAATACGTTATTATTGGTGTTGGCAGGTTGTTGAGACACACGGTGATCTTTACGCACCATTTTTCTGGAATCAGTAAGAGATTGACATGTTGTATTATAGACACTTGTCTAAAATGTCTTGACAAAATTTTGAAGACTTTACGGTGGGTTCTTGATGTCTGTTGCTTTTTATGTGTCACTAGGTTTCCGTCTTATTCACGCATATAACACAAGTTCGCTTATACACTTTACCAACAACAAAAAAGGAAGTAATATGAGAAACCTCTTGGCAATAATGTTTTCTTTTTTAATTGGAATGGATAGAAATAATTATATTTTCCTAATTCAGTTTATACAACAATGTTGTGTTAAACAAGGCTTAATAACATCACCCATAAACAGCCCGCAAGGTATTACGTATTAAGGCATATTACTTGATTAAAGTAGAAATGATTTTTAGTTCTATGGATTTTGAACAATTATTCAAAAACATTATATATGGTATTATAAAGAAATAGCAACAAATTATTTATGAAAAGTGTTTAATTTGACCTCCCTTTCGCTTTGTTGCATACGTATTTTACAATGTGTTTTCTTTCTCCAATAAGCGATGAAAGGGATGTGGTTATTCTCGTTAATGAAATTATTGATTTACATGTCTACATATAAGATAATTTGCAGTAGAACTATTATACTTCCCACTTCTCAACCACTGATTGTGGAGCTTTGACTAAAGGTAAGCTAATTTTGTTATTGCATGTATCAAACGTTATAACTATTGAATATGATTGTTTTATGCCATATCGTTGATAAAATAATGTATTTTAATAAAATTTAAAAAAAATCACTCTAAACCATCTCTTTTTCGATATCACAATCAGGTTCGACTCTAACCACCACTATCATACCAGACAAGTGAGTGGTTAAGCTAGCTATAAAACAATGTTTAACCCACCATATTCTATATTAGGAAATACATGTACCAAGTCAGTAATATGTCAGTTGTTTTCAATTCTTTTAATGTGTTTGAGCTTTTAACTTTGCCATTTGAAAGAGAACTTTTCATTTTGAATGACAGTTCGACAATTTTGTCGTTTTACTATTTTATATTATTGTGTCAATTATATCTAGAGAAAAAAATTGCTTGTACAAAAAATGCGGCTTTTCGAGCGTTTTTAAACAGCATACTTATTATAGTATACAAATTAAAAAAAAAGTACTTTGTACTGTTGTGAAGAAGTTCAATATACACGAGAATTTACGTGAAAATTTTATTAGTAATGTTTTCAACTCTGTAATGTATAAAACTAAACAGAATGTATTTACCATGTATCTATTCATACTACTTCACATCTTTTTGAACGAGTGCAGTTTTTTTTAAACAAGTTCTTTTTTTTTTCTTTTCAGACATGGCGTCCAATCGTCAGAGATCCGGCAGTCAGGGAGCAGCATCAAATGAGGTACATTATAGAATTGTTGTACTCGGAGCTGCTGGTGTGGGTAAATCATCAATCATATCACAATTTTTATACGAAAGGTTTAATAGTGAATATAAAGAGACAGTAGAGGAATTACACCGAGGACAGTATAACATTGGAGGCATTAAACTGACATTAGATATTCTGGATACTGCTGGACATAGGGAATTTCCCGCCATGAGAAAGTTAGCGATAACGACCAGTGATGCATTTGTTTTAGTGTATGCAGTAACGGACATGACTTCATTTGATGAGGTACAAAAACTACGAGAAGAAATCATATCTCAGCGTGGTAAAGTGCCCATAGTTATAGTGGGAAATAAATCTGATATAAACACTGATGTGCCGACAATCGACACAGAAACAATTGAATCAATAGCTTGTGTAGACTGGGAATCAGGCTTTGTACAGGCTTCAGCTAAGGAAAATACGAACATTGTAGGAATTTTTCAAGAACTGTTACGGCTGTCTAAATTTTCTAATTCATTAAGTCCGGATTTAATTCGGAGACGGATGTCTATGCCAGTTTCATTATCATCGCAATCTCTTGTAAAAAGACAAAGTTGTGTAATATCATGAACTCATTGTTTACTTCCGCTTACGTTTTATATATATATATTCATTTGCAATAATAAAGAATATAAATGCTTATCAGTTTTAGTTTACTATATACCAATACATTAGCATACTATATCAAAGGTAGTGGTAATATTTCTTATTTCAGATATTTAAGCTGAAAACTATATTATGCTGGTAAAAATAAACTGTTTGGTTTATCATTTTACAATACAATACATATAGCATCCAGTTCTATAGTAACATACTACAAATACATAATGCGTGTGCCATGGATTACCCATTTTGCTAAATATTCTAGAACGTTTCTTTAGATTTGGTTGAATGGGAATTTCTTATAGAAAAAAGAAGAACATGAGGTGAATGATGAACATAACAATGCATTTCAATATTGATATTCTTCATAGCCTTGCTAATAAGATTCTTATTTCGTGTGTTATCTTGCGTTATGATAAAAATGTACAAACTATACAGACATTTGTTGAGATGGTTCATACGTGTTTCTCGTTTCTCGTTTTTTATATACATGAAGATTACACCGTTGGTTTTCCCGTTTGAATGGTTTTATACAAGTAATTTTTTGGGGAATACAGATCACATTTGCATCGATTAAGATAAATTATTTGTGTAGGGTTTTGTTTTAAGATCAACAGAAAGAACAACTCTTTTTGATAGTTCATAAGTAGTTATTCAAAATAATTAGATATGTATGACATTCACAGAAAATATTATACCTTTGAGTACAACTGCACCAATACTATTTATTCCTTTCTATGGAATTACAGCTGACGACGTGATTAATCAAGTGACAAATCACACTAATTGTATCAGCACTCAATAATACTCTAGATTAGATTTGCTATGATTTGTTAAGTTAGGTCGTACTGCAACACTGAAATTGTTGTACATGATAACGTTCAATTCATTGATTTGATAATGATATGATTTTAGGTAGATTACACGGGTGAACAATGTCTGTTGACATTTTGACGTTTCATGTCTATTTGGTTTGCTCACCCAAAGTCAATATAATGGAAATACATGTATATATTACTTTCATGCAAGTGGTAGGTTTTGCTGGTTATAAAACCAAGGTAATTCCCTTCATTTTCTCCGGAAAATGACTGTAATAAATCGGGAATATGGCAAGGGGTGTTATACTTGCATGATCACTTCAGTTGATTGATAGCGGGGGTTTTTTAATCAGCTTTTATTGACTTCCTCCTTTTGATTTTTTCTTGCAATTCGGTACCGAATTCCACAGAAAATTCGAAAATTCGAAACGGAAGGTTCCCTATCGAATGTCAAAATCAAAAGCTCAAAGCCATCACATGTAAAAATACAAAATGATATAATCTTTTATAATAATTCTAAATCGTATTATAGCATGCAACTGAAGTTTTAAACGATGACTATACTGTTATTAAATCGAAGAAAATATGATTTCCAATAAAGATGACCGATATGCCTTAATTGAAAAAAAAAAACCATTGCTGGCCTTCGGCTGTTTTCTGCCCTTTCGTCTGGATGATGTCTCTTTGGAACATTCCTCTTTTTCAATCTCATTTTTATCAAAGCGAGGTACAAGTTGCACATCTGATACACCTATAAAAGACGAACACATAACTTAAAGTAAAGATGAAAAAATGTAATGTTGGACAACGAAATCTAAAATCCTCATATATAAAGCGTAAATGATTTCAAGTAAACTTTAAGGTTGGGCATTTTAAATAAACTTATCATAAAATGAAGCATTTACCATGTTCCCCAACAGTAGAAGATGTGATATGATTGTCGATGAGACAACTATTCACAAAAGTTCAAGTGAGGCTGATGTTCATAGATCTATATTTTTAATCTGTTGTGTCGTTATGTTTAGTCGATGTCTCAAATATCCACACCTTCTTAATTCTAAAGCCAACAATTGTTGTAAATAAATATATGTATTCGTTCATTAGAGAGACAATCTAAGAAAGGAAGTAACTCTTGACCACGACCACAAAATATGCTTGATGCGTGATGCAGTTCCTAAAATAGATGAGGTTAGTGTGGACTGATTTCTTTTTATGATCGGACTAAATCGATCGGATATAACATGAGCATAAAAAGAAACAAAAGCTGTCTTATAATAATATAAGACTAATTAGTAATGGAAGTTGTTACAAACAAACAAATTAAACAATGTTATTGCTTCACGCTACATTCTGAAGCAGTAAGTCACATACGATATGCACACCATTTTAAAATTATGAATTAGCCAAGGTCTGATTTGATTGATGGGATAAATAAAGGCAACAGTAGTATACCGCTGTTCAAAACTCATAAATCCATGGACAAAAAACAGAATCGGGGTAACAAACTAAAACTGAGGGAAACGCATTAAATATAAGAGGAGAACAACGACAAAACATTAAAATGTAACACACACACACACACACAAAGAAACGGACTACGCATTAGACAATATCCTATGAGAATAACAAATATAACATCAAAACCAAATACATGAATTTGGGATAGATAAGTAACGTGACACGTCTTATAGTAATGTAAATTCACACTCAAAAATAAGATAAACGACACAACGAAAACACAACGTTAAAATGTAACACACACATAAACGAACTATAATATAATAATGGCCATATTCCTGACTTGGTACAGGACATTTTTAACACAATTAACAAAGAAACACACGAATAATAGCTAACAAAAGGCAACAAGTTTTAAAAATTTTAATACGCCAGAAGTGCATTTTGTCCACACAAGACTTACTAGTGACGCCCAGATACAAAAGTTTGAAAGCCAAAACAAGTACAAAGTTGAACAGCGTCGAGGACCAAAAGTTCAAAAAAAAGGTGCCAAAAGGTACCAGTACATCCCTATTATTTAGAATAATTTATACTTTTGCAAACAGTAAATTTTATAAAATGACTTTACAAAAGATGTACATGATAAAACTATTAATATAACAAGCAATGAAAGACGTGATTTCGATAACGACGATAGGAACATATCCGTTGTCTTCTTTAAAAAAGATATTCTAGCTATAACGGTCAACCAATTCGTGACCATTAACGTCCATAAAATTTTCGAAGGGACGATTTTTGAGCTTCCTGGTAAGCAACACTTTATCATGTGAATCATGACAATACGGACACAATCGATGAATATATGGATATATCATAAAGTCAGATCTATGTAAAAAGATGAGCGCTGTTGCCTGAAGGTAAGTCAAAATTGATACATTGCATTGTACTAAGGTGACGATGAAGCAATTGTAGAATGTTACATCGACGAAGAAAGAGAAAGAGAGTTATCAAGTACAACATTGAATATGCTTGTGGTTGAGTATCAGTTTCGTCAGATATGGTTCGTTTTACATGTTTGAGTTCCCGGGAATATCTGAAATTTACCAATTTGTATTTAAAAGACGTTTAATTTCTTCACTTCAGAAAAAAAACCAAATAATCTAAATTGTTTTTTCGATCCACTTTTAAGCATTTAAATTGACGTAATTTTCAGAAATATTAGCATATTATTGTTACAGCTTGACACTTTACACACGGTTATGTTTCCAATGATGCTGTAAATTTTAATACATTTTGAAATATATTGTTGAAACTCATCTTGGTTTAAAATACATTAAGGTGGAATGGGACCTGCCACTTAACACATATCATGGTAAATAGCATTTCAAGTGTTTCGGTTCTTAAGTTGTTTACCATTCGTTTAATTTGTTTGAACTTGTTTTTGCCATTTGAATTTATAAATGACTTTCTGTTATGAATTTTCCGTTGCGTTCAGGATATTTGTTATATTACTTCTTGTACTATGCATCCTAGGCTTTCGAATATCTACTTTGCTGATTAAGGTAAATCTGGAAGAGAGCTTTGGACGTGAAATATACAAAGGTTGTTTTCAACGTTCTGGTAAATATTCATATGACGAAGAATGTTCTTAAAATGATGACATCCTTTGACAAATGGACTCTGAAAACATTTAGAATGGAATAACTAATGTGAGATTTAGTCAATGATTGCTTTTCTCTTAAATGCACAATTATCGCTTTTCTTGCTATTTATAGATCATTGAAAAGAGAATGTAACAATACAATAATTTGTCAATATACCTCAGGGATTGAAGCTTTATTTTCATTCTGGTTTACCAGTTAGCTGTTTCTGTCATAAACATTAGGAAGTGTAAGATTGATTGTTTCGCACTGATTCGTGTTACCAAAGATGTGATGAATCATAATACCCTCGAGAATCGTCGTTTCAAAGTATTAAAATCATAAACATTAACTATTTCATTATATTTACAAATTTTGTACAGATCGTATGCAATATTTTTTTTTATATATCATGATCATTCAATTAACTAACTATCAATAATATTAACGGCGCCATATCACTGCACTTGATGCGCATATCGCCATTTCATGTCACTTAATGATGTTCAATTTCTTTGAGAATATTTCAAGATAATATCAGTAATGGAAAGACGAAATAATAGTTAATTGAGATAGGTAACCTTAACAAGTAAAACACAAGTATAAGCCAGAGGTTAACACACGAACTTTACATCAAAATATTTGCTTAAAAAGATTGAGACATAAACTTATTTTGAAACCTTTGATAATCTAACCAAAACAATTATAGGAGTATCTAAAGGCAACAGGAGTATACAGGTTTTCAAAACGGTATGTTACCTGAAAAAAAAATCAAAGTGAGATGATACCCGTGAAGGTTAAGCACCCCTGCTATACTAGTGTTTGGAAAACTTAATTTTAATAATTCAGTAATAAGACGACACCAATGAATTAAAATAGAAACTATATTCAAAGCAATTATACAACCTTACGTTCACTCTAGGTTGCTCTGAGTCTATACTTTGATATGTTGAGGAACAAAAGCGTAGCTTAAAAAAGACACTCGTTGAGATAATTGAAATAAAGATAGACCATATTCTTTTCCAGTACCTAAATATAAATACAAAAAAATAAACAGAAATATGTGAATGCGTGTCATAGAACTTTTCTAGTGATCAGTAGAAAATGAACTGCGTTATCTTTTGATTACACCAACACTAAATAAAGTAGTTATTTGTAGACCTATGGTAATGGTATTTCACATCCAATCTTTTATGGTAATATTCTATACACAGTACAAACATATCGTCATTAACCTCAAAAGCTAACCAAACCTTTAAACAAACTTATTTAGAAGGGATACAGTTACGAAACTTTTGTCAAGTCATTAAAGAGGGATCTTTTTAAATAAACAACTCATAGGGTCTTTGCATCCGTAATAAACACTTTTATTCTTAAATCAGTTGTTGGCATGACCAAGTTTATATTTTTCTAATGTATTTTATGATTGTATGATACTAAACCGCTAACGGTAGGGTTTATGCAAATTTTATTTGACGAAGAGTGTAAGTAGTCCCCTGGTAATGTATGTATCATACTGCTACATAGTCTGACATAAGACTCGGACATCTTTTCAACTGAATTTTACTGTGCATATTGCTGTGTGTTTGTTTATTCTATATTGCCTAGACGCACAGGGGAGGGTTGAAATCTCACGAAAATGTTTAGTCCCGCCCACTTTTGCGCCTGTCCCAAGTCCTGATCAACTTGACATTGTTAGTCTTGTATGGTTTTTTTTCATCTTTTGTTCAATTACTTGTATTTGTTACGGAGTTAAGTGTTACATCCATTTTCGCTGAACTAAATCACATTTGAGTTTTTGGGTCAGCTGAAGCCCGCCTCCGGGTCGTAATTGTTTTCGCTATCATGAATACCCATCGGTTGCCTTTGGTTGTTTGCTCTTTGGTCGGATTGTTTTCTATTTGAAACATTGTCTATTTCCATTCTCAATTTTATAAATGGTATTTGTATCTTGAGAAACTTAGAGGTAAATGACCATGTGCTAATCATATTTGAGTTTTCAAAGATAAACATTCCAAAGTAAAGAAATTACTAAAAATAAGCTTTAATTTACCCAAACTAATGTTATTAATGGCCAAAAACAACAGAAAGGAGGACTTGGTGGTTTAATCGGAACAGCATTTTAATTCCCTTTTTTTCAGTGTGTCACTTTAGAATTATGTTGTCATTTACAGTTTAATATCCCTTTGAACCAGGGGTATGTCAAAGAACGTCTCGTCCTTTTTCTAAAAAAAAGTTCATCGGAAGGTACCAAGACCTTGTTGATAAATATTCCGTATCAACTTCACAAATAATACACCATGGTCTTAATGTATAGATTATGCGTACTGATGTTGTTTATCATCTTAACAACGTGTTTTATAGTTCTTTCATTTGTCTTTGTTCTATTATTAATATTACTTTTACTGTTGAATGGTTTTATGTGATATCCGTTTGACGTGGCTCGGTACTTATACATCTCGTCAATGTGTTTGTATTGCCTTTCATTTTTTTTTGTGGTGTGTTTTGTATATACGACTTTATGTATTTCTTTGGTTCTTATAACGTGACTCTACATTAAAAGATCCCGTCAGTATGATTTTCTATTTTATGTCATTATGATATATTTCTATTATGAATTACAATATACGTTGAACCACAAACGTCAAAATAATTCAATCGCGTAGTGAATTAACTATTTGTGGATTCTTATAAATTCTATATATAACGTTTGGACTATTTTAAATCGCGGTCTATTTCTGAAATTTATTCTTACATACTTTTGATTTTTTAACCCTGTATGCTAACATTGCCTAGGTATTTTTTTTAAAATTGTTTGTATGCAAATTGAACGACAAATATATGTGACGTATAAAATTTTCTGACGTCCGACACACAAATCAATGAATGTGTATGTAGATAGATGTTTTTGTGTTCTGTTAAATTGTTCCTTTTAAAATTGTTATACGATGATGACTGATGTACCCATATTTTGACTATTTTATTTATTGTGTCTGTTTAGTTAACGCATCAATGTAAATATAACGGAATTTGATGAGACTGTCATCAAAGTGAGAGGGTTAGCGCTATAAAACCAGGTTTATATGACAGTTCTTGTCCATTCGGTTTTGATGTGTTTTGTTATTTGATTTTGCTATGTGATTATGGACTTTCCGAATTGATTTTCCTCTAAGTTAAGTATTTTTGTGATTTTTCTTTTTGATATCTATCATCCACCTTTCTATTCGAGCAGGTTGACCATTTGACGATTTACTTTTTCCATTTTCTTTTCCTAATGTCTTCGTTCTTATCAGCGCTTATATTATATCAATAATCACAGAGTACAATTTAACTACTTCCCGATTTGAGCTTTTCTCAGGCAAAGAGGAAGAGCCAATTATTTCCAGCATTTATATCACCATAGAGTCATTTTCAGTCTTTCAACCTTTACTGACAGTCTCAGTATATAAGTGCTTTAACAACATATGGTTTCCTTCTCGTCATTATATAACTTAGTTATAAATTCTATAAGCGAGATCAGAAACTTTGATAGATCATTGCAATTTTGACTTCTTATATAAAAGGTACAAGAAGGTTATTCTAAATTGTTAATAAATGAAGGCAAGATATATCGACTTTCAGATACAACTTTTTCATATTTGAACTTTCTGTATTCTGGAACAGACACGTCTTGTCGATTTTGATGATTTGTTTCATTTATGCATTCAATAGTTTCATCCCACCCTTTAGATCTAGATTTGTTTTCATCTAAGTGATTTTTTTCATTATTTCATAAATGATTTGGCTTGTAGTTTAGATTAGGTAATTACATAACGGTCAACCAATTTTAGCTCTTTTTTGGAGTCCGTTCGATTAACACAATATTCATATTTACTTCGTTTTATCAATGATAAACTACAGTTGCCTTAATCTAAATTTGGTATTTTTACATGTCAGTTAGTAAGTTAGTTGCAAATCCGTCTTATAATTCATAAAACAGACTTTAGAGTGAACCAGCATGTTAATGTGCACTGCGAATCAATATTTTAGCAATCCTATAAAAGCACACAATGATGCATCATAAACCTATTAGCTGAATTACACAATTATGATTTCAACTATATATTCATTTCAATGAATGAAAATCGGTTTTGATTACTTATGTGCTAATTTGTTTCGTTTTAATATTCATTTACATATGTGTTCCTATTAAGCGTATTATTTTTCTTCGTGACTTCGGTACAGAGAACCGGGCTTAATTTTCAATAAACAACATTATAACGACTACTGCTGTACATGGAAATTCGTGAATCAAATTTAATAAAGGGCATACTGAAAAGAAAATACAAAACGACTGATGAAAATTAACCAGGTAAACTAAATCAAACACAAGCTTATATAAAGAAGATTCATTGAGGAAATCTGTCATACTTTGCCGTCAATTTAGGGCTAAAATGTATACTGTTAATTATGGCTTTCTACCCACTCCTTGCATAATCTCTTATGGAAATGTTACAGACAGAATCAATATGAGTTGCTCTTTTTGTAATGAAACATATAAGAAATAACATAAATCACAAAAACATCTCTGTTCAAATGCTTTACATGCTTCTTATTATTTTTAGAAGCTAAAGTTAACTAACAAAGAAATTCAATGACTAATATTTGTGTAGATCCAAAACCTTATACAAACATTAAAGAGCTGATAAATCCTAAACGGACCAATAGTATAGCCATACTTTTGGTAGGAAATAATTTCAATGCATAATGGAGATACATTCGTAATTACAAATGACATCTGATTTTTACAACTGCAAATTTCATTGATAATACAAAAACAAATTAAAAAGACATAAATCACGTGCTTCTGTGTACAATTCACTGGTAGAGGTATAAACGCAGTAATAGTAACTGAAAAGTCGTTATCAACTTAACCATGACAAATTCTGTAATAAACTATATACATGATATATTTTTAAGAAGATAACTTACTTGGTTTAAATTGGTTTATAAATCCGAAAATGCATGTCTGTTCCGAAACATTGAAATACTGTGTTTTTGAATACCCAAGGGACTAACATTTTACCAGCAGACGTCATTTACTGTAATGACCGTAGATATTTCTGTTACTCCTAAGTGGTTATTAAATCAATTTTTTTGTAAACGAAACGAGCGTCTGGCGTATTAAATCATAAGCCTGGTACCTTTGATAACTATTTACTCCTTTTTTGAATGTTGAAAATCAATTACATTTGCAATAAATTACATGTAAGACAAATAAACATATTGAAAATATATGGAAAAGTTACGTTACCTATCATTAAAAGTTAAAGTTTCTAAGATTCAGACTTTTCAATGATGTTTTAAGATAACAACGACCGATTAAGTCTATAATTCATGTACTAATACAAGAAACAATATGTCATTTAGATTTCAAAGTAGATGTGAAAACTTTCATTTACGTATATTACAATCACCATAACCGGTCATATATCTGTTGTTGGAATAGACCAAAGCTTTTAAACAATGGTTTTTGTTTCATTAAAAAAATGTATGTTGTATCATCAACTCAGCCGTCAGCACTTCGGTAATGACATTATTTAGACCTATTTGAAATTGTCCGTTTTAAAATCCAGAAATGACAGAGAAATTCAGGTTTCAACTCCTTCAGCAAAAGTTAACCTTCATTTTTTTCATTTAGAAGATGTTGTAATGCGTAAAACTTACATCTTTCCGTCTGCTCGATAGATGCCTTGTTAAAGTCAAAAGGAAAAGTGAGATATTATTACTTTTGGTTCCTTAAAAATCTAGATTTTAAAAACGTGATATATATCTAACAACTTAAGAATTCATAAAAATCTGTAAGATATCAGTCCTTTAACTTTTGGATTTTGTTTAATATACAAATAAAATGCTATGAATTTGAAACTATTGAAAAAAAAAAACGTTATATGATACACGTCTATACAGTCAGGATTCTTCTGCATAGCATTATTTCCCCATTTCGCCACCTAGTTTGTTACAATCTTGAAAATTGAAGCCATTGTAAAGATGACGGGTTGTCAATTTAGCTCCTGAAAACCGATAAATTTATCTTTATACGACAGTTGTATTTTTAAAGACAAAAGTATGTACTAGCTTTAAGACATCATTGTATGTACTTTTTGTTCTTTTGTCTTCTTAAAACTTTTGTCTTTGTTGTCAGAGGGAGAAAACAAACGCATTTTTTGGTTGAAGTTCAACATTTCAAAATTCGATTCTCAACCACAAATAAATCTAAAAAGAAATCTTTTCAAATGTTGCGTGGAAGGGAAGAATCGTTATTTTCATTGAAGTCGTATAAAAATCTGAGATAAAAAAAAAACGCGCACATACACACCCTCACTCACAAAACGCACACGAATATAGGTATACTTTTAAATATTCAAAGGTAAAGTCTGTCGTCAAAGGCTTGCAGTAAAATGTAAAGGGGGAATACAAGTAAGAAATAAACCTCAAATTTTAACATTTTGTTCTGATGATACATTCGTTAGTTGACCATCATTGCATCATTAGTACTTTGAGTGTTTAATGTTATTGTATTAACATATGTATAATATATAGAAATAATGGAATCTCAAACGAGATTATGCATCAAATATTTTGGATTTGTACGTTTTCAAGACAAAACAGTCAACTAAAACACGCCTGAACATAACAGAAGTACCCGACTTTCTCAATTAGATGAGCTAATTATCAATTCTTATGATTATCCTAAAGGCTGTTCGCCGGGACAGTGATGCAAATTAAACTACAGAACAAAACAAACATTGACCTACAACAATAGCAAACGCCATCATCATTGCAACGGACTGTAATTACAATAACAAGAGTGCACACACTGAAATGTCTCGTCTTCTTTACTATTCATTGATATTATGTTGATAGTCCTGTGTATAAAGCTTTATTACAACTGTCACATAAACTTAACATTAATCAAGATAGCTAAACAAAGACCAATGAACCATGAAAATGAGGTCAAGGTCAGATGAACCATGCCAGGCAGACATGTACAGCTAACAAAGCTTCCATACAACAAATATAGTTAACCTACTACTTATAGTTTAAGAAAAATAGACCAAAACACAAAAACTTAACACTGAGCAATGAACCGTGCAATTGAGGTCATGCGGGACTGACATATAGATCATAATATATTTCCATACACCAAATATAGTTCACCTTTGGTATATATTATTAGATAAAAAGACCAAAACTTATAGACTTAAATTTGACCACTGAACCATGAAAATGCAGTCAAGGTCAGATGACATCTGCCCGCTAGACATGTACACCTTACAATTATTCCATACAACAAATATAGTAGACCTATTGAATAAAGTATGAGAAAAACAGACCAAAACACAAAAACTTAATGGACTTGACCACCAAAACTTAACCTTGTTCACTGAGCCATGAAATGAGGTCGAGGTCAAGTGAAAACTGTCTGACGGGCATGAGGACCTTGCAAGGTACGTACATACCAAAAATAGTTATCCTATTACTTATAATAAGAAAGAATTCAAGTTGACAACATTACAAAAAATCTGCTTTTTTTCAAGTGGTCACTGAACCATGAAAATGAGGTCAAGGTCAGATGACACCTGCCAGTTGGACATGTACACCTTACAATCATTCCATACAACAAATATAGTAGACCGATTGCATAAAGTATGAGAAAAACAGACCAAAACACAAAAACTTAACTATAACCACTGAACCATGAAAATGAGGTCAAGGTCAGATGACATCTGCCCGCTAGACATGTACACCTTACAATCATTCCATACAACAAATATAGTAGACCTATTGCATAAAGTATGAGAAAAACAGACCAAAACACAAAAACTTAACTATAACCACAGAACCATGAAAATGAGGTCAAGGTCAGATGACTCCTGCCAGTTTGACATGTACACCTTCCAGTCCTTCCATACACCAAATATACTAGCCCTATTGCTTATAGTATCTGAGATATGGACTTGACCACCAAAACTTAACCTTGTTCACTGATCCATGAAATGAGGTCGAGGTCAAGTGAAAACTGTCTGACGGGCATGAAAACCTTGCAAGGTACACACATACCAAATATAGTTATCCTATTACTTATAATAAGAGAGAATTTAACGTTACGAAAATTCTGAACTTTTTTTTCAAGTGGTCACTGAACCATGAAAATGAGGTCAAGGACATTGGACATGTGACTGACGGAAACTTCGTAACATGAGGCATCTATATACCAAGTATGAAGCATCAAGCTCTTTCACCTTCTAAAATATAAACGTTTAAAGAAGTTAGCTAATACCGCCGCCGCTGCCGCCGGATCACTATCAAAAGTTGCAGGCTCGACAAAAACGTGTATATAAGATGCAAACAATCATAAATTAAGACGCTACATTTAAATATGAAAGAAAATAGAAACAGTTGTGAACATTTCAAATTCACCAACTTGGACATTTTCACCTAGTCTTAAAAAGATTTCAATATCTTTTGTTGAATTGCACCTGCTTATCAGCCTTTCTTACTATAATATAACTAAAAGAGTCTTTTTAAAATAAGTCTTAACTTGGTTGGTGCTATTTGCAGATGGGGTTAAAATCCGGTCTTGTTTATTGTATTTCATTTTACTTTTTTTCAAATGAACTTCGGTCCGCTTGCCCTTCAGAGGAATGAACAGACTGGTTATGTTTTATTTGTATAAGAAATGATGACTTAAAAGCTGTAACAAACAGATATTTCTGAGTTAAGGGAATTTTATGTCTTCTTGTCTGATAGTGAACATATATTGTACTAGGTCATCGTTCAACCGAGGACATTGCCGATTGTAAGTTTGATAAGATTTTCTTACAGAATTTAACACAGCAGGTGTGGCCTATTTTCAATTCAGTAACTACTTTATGATTAGTATATAATGCAATTGTTCAATTCTATTCTTGATATTAAGAAATACATTTATTAATTAATTCTACAGTTATAATGTGGAGAAATTGTTTTTATTAATTAAATTGGGATGTTATTGCTGTAAAATCACTTATTCAGGCCCGATCTGAAAGAACATACCCGAAAGTAGTACATATTAAAACAAAATGGGTGTTACTTCCAAAATATGTAGAATATGTTGATATTTTTTGTTTCAAATGAAAGCATGAATGCATCGTTATCATTGTAAAACATTTGGACATAAGATTTTGAATATCTGAAAGAGATGTAAGAAATTAGTAAAAAAAAAAAGGATACCTTTTGCATTTTTCTCAGATCTGAAATAACGAATATCCATTCCAATAAAAAAGGTCATAGTTGATGTAACAATCATGTTTAATTTACTTTTTTGTAGATGAACATTCCTGTTTATGGGAAATATCAGCTCTTAAATGCAAAAATGAGGTATCTAATCCTGTTTTGGTCATGCAACATACAAACAATTAAGTTAACCGGAATCTCCTATTTTTGTAATATTTTGGGATATAAATCAGTAAAATACGTATCTTAGGACTTGTTGTTTATAGTAAAAGAAAAAGGAGCTCTTTGTCAACAATTCTCTGAATTTTCATTTTTTATTCTTTTTTCCTTTTTTAACAGTTTATAATTAAGCCAATTGGTGTATTCTCGTATACTCATTTTATGCGCAATTTTAACCAGTTTTGCAAGTTGTCCATCTGAGGTATACATAAATTACTCCTAATAATCCATGTTATACCGCGGAAATATAGTTTAAACAAAAAGTGTCCCTTTTCCAATTTGAAGAAGTAAGGGGGACAGTATTATAAACAATGTCTTATGTCTGGACTGAAAATTATAATTATATTAACAATCACTGATTCAAATATGACATATTAGATAAAAATTTATTTCCCAATAAAAAGTAACAAATACGAATAATTGGTGATAATAATAAAATCAAAGCGCGAAAGCGCTGTAAAGGCAGTTAATTACAGGTTGTGTGTATTTCTAGTCCAGTTATATCATTATCTTCCATAGAACAGAGGTGGGTTTGTAGTATTTAAGATTTAGAGTTCTCTTGTACCTAGTTCAACTATATCTATAGTCTACTGTTTACAGTATATTTTCTGTACCTCGCCATGAAATGCATTTTTAAGACATAATAACTTTTCCTTTTTAATGTAAATAAAACTATTTTTAATTATTGATTATATACACATATTCAATTACTCCTATCCTATGAAAAATAATTCACAAAGATTGACTAGTCTCCGTTCTGTGTGTATTGCTAGAACATCAAGTAACATAATGGTTAATGTACATAGTAACATGTCAACTCTTTTGAAGACAGAACTTTTTTTTAAATTCTCCCTCCAAGCAAAATTATTTTTCAGTATAAACATGATAAAGTTATCTACCTGCATTAATGACCTAGAGACTCTCAAGAGCCTGTGTCGCTCACCTTGGACGGTCTATGTGCATATTAAACAACGGACACATATAAAATGACAAAATTGTGTTTTTGATGATGGGGATGTGTTTGTAGATCTTTCTTTACTGAACATTCTTGGTGCTACAATTATCTCTATCTATAATAAACATGGCCCAGTATTTACAGTTGAAAATATTTTTTAAAAATTAACAAAAAATACAAAAATTTATGAAAATTGTTAAAAATTGACTATAAAGGGCAATAACTCTTTAAGGGGTCAACTTAAAATTTTGGTCATATTGACTTATTTGTAGATCTTACTTTGCAGAACATTATTGCTGTTTACAGTTTATCTCTATCTATAATAATATTTAAGATAATAACCAAACTCTGCAAAATTTCCTTCAAATTACTAATTTGGGGGCAGCAATCCATCAACGGGTTGTCGACCCCAAGGGTGACTGGGGTATAGAAATATGGTCACTTGGTCTTCTCCCGACCGGCAGTAAAACGCTTGCCGAAGTGGGGCGTCCGTTTGGCTGTGCGGGATGTATCAAGTTCGCAGTCACGTCCGTCAGAAGGGGACGTTAAATCCGATGCCTCGTGTAAAGAGAGTGCCACGCTCTTTGCACGTTAAGAACCCTTGCAACAACTCTTTGAGGGGTCCGTAGGTGGCCTGTTGCAAGGCAAAATTTCTGTCCCTATCCAATATACCCTCATTTTCCAGTGGCAGTCCAAATTTCCCCGACCATCATCCTAGATGGCCTCTATTACAACAACCTACCTATTGTATTTATTGTGAACTTGTTCTCGTCCTGAATATGCATGAAATATTTGCCACTGGACGTTAAGCAACCAACAATCAATCAATCAATCAACGGGTTGTCAGATTTGTCTGAAAATTCCTGGGCAGATAGATCTTCACTGAAGAGACAATTTCACCCTATGTCAGATTTGCTCTAAATGCTTTAGTTTCAGAGTTATAAGCCAAAATCTACATTTTACCTGTATGTTCTATTTTTGGCCATAGTGGCCATCTCGGTTGGTTGACTGGGTCTAACCACACATTTTTTAAATTAGATACCGCAATGATGATTTTGGCTAAGTTTGGTTAAATTTGGCACAGTAGTTTCAGAGAAGATTTTTTGTAAAAGTTTATGGACGACGAAACCAAGTGATGAGTCAGGTCAGGTGAGCTAAAAAGGAGTTTTTAATCAAGGTAACAATGACATCTGGTGGCCATAAAAGCTGTCTCATTAGCATTTTAACCACTTCCCATATTTGCTTTTAAGACAATAGAAGAAAATTATTCAATGCAAAAACAAAACTTACTTGTAAATATGAAATTCTCTTTACAGTATGAGTTTTTCTCATTGTTGGAGAATGTACAGTAGTACAGTCCTGTAACTGCTTATACCCATTTCTTATCCCCTTTAGTTTGATAAACTCACAGAATATCATATATTTACATTGTGCCACATCTCCTTATTTTTATATGCATTACAATAACATGAACAATTGTAATTCAAATCTATATATCAAAGCAAAATGAATTTCACTAATTTCATTCATGCATCCTTTGGAAAAATATAAGTTCTAAAATGACACAATATATGTTTATTTATATAAAAATAATATTTAGTTTTCGACTCTTAACAGGTATAAACAAGAATGTGTCCCCAGTACACAAATGCCCCACTCGCACTATCATTTTCCATGTTCAGTGGACCGTGACATTGGGGTAAAAACTCTAATTTGGCATTGAAATTAAAAAGATCATATCATAGGAAACATGTGTACCAAGTTTGAAGTCGATTGGACTTCAACTTCATCAAAAACTACCTTGACCAAAAACTTTAACCTGAAGAGGGACAGACGGACGGACGAACAGACGAACGGACGCACAGACCAGAAAACATAATGCCCCCCTACTATCGTAGGTGGGGCATAAAAATGCACAGCTGTGTCATGATTTGTGAAATCTGTGCTGAAAACATAGGCATTTATGGTGTTTGAGTAATTCCATCTGTGAAGCTCAACATTAGCTCGTCAGTTGGTGGTGGACAGTTATAAATCTTTCCTGCAGGATGAATGTACATCTGTTCAGGAAAACCAATTTCACAAATCAAAACTTTCCTCTAGATTTCTCCTACAATATTCATCAAGTTTAGTTCTTTTGGTTTAACGGGACACCGTCCTGATTTTTAATTTTGTAAACCATTCAGTCTCTTGCTTACAAATGGTGCATGAAAATAGGATGGGAATGCATGGCAGTAGACAAGTCTCTATAAAGTGGGTATGTGCCCTGAAAAAAGTTTTATAACATTAGCTTTTTTGAAACTTGTGAAAGACTTGTGCAACACACATACCTAAATAACTATAACATAGGTGGAGAGCATCATTCATGTCAATGTTTTGTTCCTGTTTACATTGTCATTGATATTTTTCAAGAAAGCCCGAGGCATAGCTCATGAATTCTTGTCATTACAACCGAAATTTACATAATTACTGCTAAAATAATTATCAGTATAATATATCTCTTGTAGAAAAACCATACAATTGTAGTATTAACCAAAAAATGTCAAACAGATGATATTGAATCGTAATCCCAAAGTTATGACGTCTTGAATTCACCCCCCTTTTTATTCTAAAACGATAATTGCGGTTGCAAACAGACTTTGGTTTACTTGCATGGCGATTATATAAATAACAGTATATATTTCTTAACGAAAATAAAGTTTTACCATGAATAGTTTCCTGAACGTAGTCGTTTTCAGTAAAATGTGCCTTGCAAACAACAGCTGATTGATATGGGTTCTACGATTGCATCGCACATGACAATCTACGTTTGAGCCATGGCGTTGATCCAACTTTTCCTTCTTATTAAGTCATTTAGAAATGCAAGTCCTCCTCTTAAATGACACTCAGGTACACACCAACAAGGACTAGGCATCGTTAATTGTGTGATTGTTTTGCAGTGCAAAAACGGAAGTTAAGGACGGAACTGACTGGTCTCACTAATAAGAGACAAGAAGAATTTTAGAGACAAACAGCGACAAGAAGTTTAATTTAGTGACGAAGCGACAATAACTAACAAGGGACAAGCGAATCGTAATTCTCTCACGAGGCTATTCTCATTTGATGTGATAGGGTGAAGCTACACCTATCAAATATGTCCCTATGAAAAAGAAGAATTTCACTGTTAGAAAGGAAATGATATTGCATGGTTTTGATTCAATAAATTCTTTAAAAGGAAATTGATTTTTTTTTGTTTTGATGGCCAATATTTAGCGTGTGCATAAAATATATTTTTTTTATATCTAATAAAAACTAATCCCTTTCTTCTTAATAAAAACATATTTTTATCTATCAATGTACAGTAATATAAAAAAATGTTTTATAACCGCCCCTATAATAAAAAATAATGCATGTTTTTTTTAATATCTATGGGGAATAAGTTGTTGCAATGACATTTTTTTATTTATGTATAGTCGCTATATAGTCTTCTTGACGCTTCTTCTCGCTAAATTAATTATATTGTCGCTTCTTATCGCTAATTTAATTTTATTGTCGCTTCTTATCACTTTTTGACGCTTCTTGTCTTTAATTAGTGGAACCCTATTCAGGAACGATAATTTCATATTTTACATAACTGAGACCGAAATAACTATAACGTCATACGGCTTCACGAACAGAAGAAATACTTTAAATTGTATATTATGCAATATAATTCACGGTCAGTCGACTTTTAATTATAATATCATGTTATATCAACGATTGAAATGATTTTAAAATATCTTTAGATCGCAAATAGTACTCGAAATTGAACGGACCTCTTTCCACACGGAATTCGAATAATGATAGTTTGTAATCAGATTGACTGCTTATAATGCAAAAGACACATTAATAAACAGATTTTTAAAACGAACAATACACACTGATCGTTTCTTTATTTCCCAATGTAAATGAAAGGAACAAAAACCAATACATACCACAAAAAGTAGAGGAGAAATTTAAACATTTCCGGATCTATTTCTTGCAAAATGACCCCCAGCAAAGATTTGCGTAAGGAAAGATGAACCTCATGACTTGAAAGTCAGGCCTTAAAGCACTGCCTTTAAAAACAAACTACATTGGAAAATCTCATATGAATTTGTCTTTGCACAAACCGTATGTTATTACCTGTCCAATTGTATCTTAAAATCAGTAAAATTTTGTTTGGACTAAAGCTTTATATGTTTGTTTCTGTCTGCCCGGAAATAGATCATAGAATTACTTTAAGGGCATACGATACAGTTTTGAACCTGTATTTACAAGTTGATGAAAATTTGCATATAGGCTATTTTTTACCTGATTAAATCAAATATGAAATAAAAAAAAATATACCTTTATGTGCTACTTTTTGAGTAAAATAAGGTCGAAATTTTGTATATTTGCTCAAAATTCAGATTTGTGTCCGTATTTTCTTTTTCGAAAGAAACACATAACTTTTTTGTTTTAAAAGATAAACACAAAATGGTTTTTGTTAAATAATCGGTAATTTCTGTATTTTATAAGTATCATTAAAAATTATGCAATTTTTATTCCGAAATAACTCTATATTTATCAAATGTTCATGAATAGAGGAAAACACGTCATTTTTTGCTGCATGTTTATCAAAATTTTAAAAATTGCGCTATTTACAGTTTTATAAAATTTGGGTCACATAATCTTCTTGCAAAATGAAACAAATTGCTGTTTTAAAAAATAGGGGTCCATGCACTCGTTTTCAAATTAAATAAGTTTGAATGGTAAAAATCAGTCGAAAAATGCATCTTTTCCCGATATGTCAGAGTTTGACGTCGCGAAAATAACATTTTACGTTAGCAACGTCATTACCTTCCCTGTAACTGTATTGTATGCCCTTAAGTAACATAGACTTCAATAAAGCATGATTGGTTCACTTACATGAAGCTAAAGAAATACATTTTTGTCCATAAAGCATCTTGAATCAGGCGTTTATTTATTTTAAAATCATTATTTGAATTCAAAAAAATATTTTTTCAGAAGTCCTAAATAAACAGGCAGGTAAGGCGTACTTTAATAAAGTCTATTTTAATCACAAACAATCTAGCAGTCGAAAAACAGCTTTCGATAATGGACAGCTGTCTAATAATCATACAAAACATTACTGTAAATAATTTAAGAATTAGTTTGCAATCTGTTGAAATGTTGTTAAGAAGTTGAATCCGCTTGTTATATGAAATTTGCCAAAAAAAGTCTAGTAACAAATAATTGATACGCTTTAGTCTTATTATTGTTGTAAAGGAATCTGAAGCCGAAAATATATCTTTTATCATTGATCAAACTAGATACCATTGAGATGGGAGCCATCTCTGTGGGCCCCGCTGTCAATAACGTGGGGTAAATAAGTTGTATGGATAATCTGATATGAAGCATTATTTGAAGTTATCACATATTTGTTATGAATACATTAGGTTTTGCATATGCAATAACCTCAAAATTGCCCGGGGCAAAAAAGACATATCCATATTGTGCCCTGTTCCTAATGATGTGACGTCATTGCATCCTTAACAACACGTTTGTGATAATTTGCTTAAGATTTTACCTTTTATGTATCATAAAATTGATATAATTTACGTTTTTTTTTCTCTTTTCTGCAGAACTTAAATATGTGATAAAAAGATTATAACATGTCTTTTCCAAATTGGCCCGGGTATCATCCCTCGACCCATATCGGCCCTCGGCTAAAGCCTCGAGGCCGATATGGGAGTCTTGGGATGATACCAGGGCCAATATGGAAAAGGGCATGTTATAATCTATACTTATTACATAGTCTCATGTGTGATTTTATTCTAAGATTTTAAGTTAAAACTGATAAATATTCTCAACTTACTTTCATAGTATAATAGTGATATGACTCGAGAGGTTGAGCGGACCCAGTTTGTTAAGAAAAACGAACGGATGGACAGACCGACGGACTGACCTTTGACCTAGGATGCATACATTATGACACATTCTCTGGTGTTGGTTAATATATATGTTAAGTTGAAAATGTTTGTCAGGTATAAAGTATGAAATGATAACAGCTGTCCTCTCAAAATATAGTGTGGATCAAATTTGTTAGCGATGGACAGACCAACAGACAGACAGACCTTTGACCTAGGAAGTTGTACATACAAAATGTACATCATGACACACCCTCTGGTGTTGGTTAAAATGGATGTCAAGTATAATATTTGAAATCATAACGGTTCTCAAGATATAAAGCGGACACGATCTTCACCACAGGACACGGGGTTGTCAACTGAAACCAGTTTTTTTTCCCCTTGACCTTTGACCTAGGAAGTGGTACATACATCATGACACGCCCTCTGGTGGTGGTGAACATAAATGTCAAGTAGAAACTTTGAAATCATAACGGTTGTCTAGATATGGAGCGGACACGATCTTCACCACAGGACACGGGGTTGTCAACTGAAACCAAAGTTTTTGACCTTGACCTTTGACCTAGAAAGTTGTACAAACATCATGACACACCCTCTGGTGTTGGTTAATAAACATGTTAAGTATTAAGTATAAAATCATAACGGTTATCTAGATATGGAGCGGACACGATCTTCACCACAGGACACGGGGTTGTCAACTGAAACCAAAGTTTTTGACCTTGACCTTTGACCTAGGAAGTTGTACATACATCATGACACACCCTCTGGTGTTGGTTAAAATGGATGTCAAGTATAAACTTTGAAATCATAACGGTTCTCAAGATATAGAGCGGACACGATCTTCACCACAGGACACAGGGTTGTCAACTGAAACCAATGTTTTTTTACCTTGACCTTTGACCTAGGAAGTTGTACATACATCATGACACGCCCCCTGGTGGTGGTTAATAAACATGTAAAGTATAAAGTATGAAATCATAATGGTTCTCTAAATATGGAGCGGACATAAAGTTAAAGTGTTACGGACGGACGGACGGACGGACAGACTGGTCACTATATATATAGTGCGACCCGCCTAAAGGCAGGGCCCTAATGATTTAAAACTGTAAGATAAAGTGCTGATTTTATGGCCTTTTTTAATTGAATGTTATGTTTCTGATTGTTTTGAATTCACTTGAAACGAGTTTTATGTAATTACAATGTTATGGATATACTGTTAACATTAGTAACCTTACAATGCACGTGTGTTTACATTCTTTTAAAAACAGGTTTTCCCTCGCACATGTTATGTGCGGTTGTCAAAGTTTTCAACGAGAAGTCTCGTGGAGAAGGTGACTGCACCGAGAAAAAGTAAATTTGTACGGGATGAAATATTTCAATCGCAGTGCATATCTGGCGAATTTAATAAGATAAAGGCATATTATTCATACAAAAAAGTTCACGTACACTTGTTGAATAATAAAACTTGGCCATTCGAGGGTATAAAACTTATTCAACTTGTTTTAATTTGAAGTTTCATATGACTTATAGTCGCTGTCAGTTGAAATTCGTAGCGGTTATTGATAAAAATAATCAGAACTATCAATCGAGTTCACTCGAGATATAGTTTTTCACATTCCATTCATAAATCGTCAAAAGAAACAACACTACTGACCTACCTTTTAAGTGATCGCACTGTTATAATCCTGACCTTCACATTTTCCAGAATTTGTTTCATTGTAAACCCGCCATCTTCGTTTCTATGAGGATCCTATGTTTACATATGACGTTCGTAACTTTTGGAGTTTCCTATAATATTCTTGTCATTGATGTGATAAAGTTTCCCGCACTTTATGCAATAGTTCTGAACTTGAACTCCACGAAAACGATTCCGGTAAAAACAATGGCGGATTCCACCATTAAAATCGTCTTGGAAAATGTGAAGGCCAGGATTATCACAGTGCAATCACTTAAAAGGTAGATCAGTAGTGGTTTTTCTTTTGGCGATTTATGAATGGAATGTGAAAAACTATATCACGAGAGAACGTGGTTGATAGTTTATTTTTTTTTACCAAAAATCGCTACGAATTACAGCTGATGGCGACTATAATCAAGAACTTTGTAGATTATAAGCAAATTTTATACAGTTATGTCATATTTATCAAGTTCAAATGCCAGTTTAGAGCTTCAATAAAATGCCCTTAGGATGCCATACAATTATTTCAGATTTTAAATGGGTAGCGGATACCAATGGAACAAAAAAAATACAAGTAAAAAAAAACACAACACCATGGTGGTAAAGAAAAAGAATAAAGGGTAAAAACAGTCTAGAAAACACGGAAAAATTAGACCAAGCTACATGCACCCTAATCAAAAGCAGCAGGGCGATCTGAAGCCATTCCTTCACACATGGTCGGCTCATGGCAAGTAAATAATTGGTAGAAAGTCTTATTCCTTTACTTCACAATTGAGGAAACACGACTTGTATTGAATCGTTCAAATTCAAAATTAATTTGATAATAATAAAATCCGGATAAGAACAAGGAGGGTTTTTATGGAGACAAGACAATAATGTTAGATTAGTTATTACGATTTCAAGACAATATGCAAACAAAAATTTGCTTCATTTATCAAAACGAGAGATTTTTCGCATTCAAAATTCAGCAGAGAACATTATTTCCATTATTTAAATCCTCGCAATATTTCTGAATTTACAGCTCTTTTTATCATATAGAGTAAACTAAAATGTGAAAATTGTAAGGTATTTAGCAACTACTTTTATGGTAATATACTGGTTAACAATAAATGCCGCAACTAATAATCATCGTCTTTTGCATCTAGTATTATTAAAAGCGTGTTTCTAGTTTAAAAACAAATCGGTACCAGTATATGCATATAGTCCCTAACTTCATTAAGGTACCAGTATACATTGAAATATAATGATAGACACAGCTGTATTAACGAAAATAATAAAAAAAAAAACAGTGTTGACAAATAAACCGAATCAAACTTTAATCCGTATTTAGTAGAAAAATCGAATATGGAAGTCATTTTAATATAATATCCCTATTAATTTATTTTAAAAAGAATCATGCATAACTCAAATCAAGATATTATAGAAAGAGAATGCCTTTGACCAGTGAACAGAAAAATTAAAAAAAAACTGTAGTAGAAAGGACGATAGAAGATATAACACTCATAAGACGAATTCACAATACCATGACAAAAAAAGGACAAAAAGACGAACCATTCCATACAAGTCCAACAACAAAGGGTATTTAACCGATGTTCTCGAATAATCAGTTCCTTCTACAAATGTGGCACTCCTGCTTATGCAGTCTGTAATGTATGAACATGTATGTGCATATTATGAGAATAAACTGAGATTATGTAAGCGACATACGATGGCGCAGCGGGGTAAATAACTGCTTGGTAATAGAAAGTTGACAATTGAAAAGTTGAAACCACAAAGTTGTTTCTAAGTATGTTGGTGTTTGTATGTTGCAGTTTCGTGTTTCTGCTGTTCCGTTGTTTTCCCCTTTTAGTTGATCTTTTCCCTTGGTATAAGTGTGAAACCAGATTTGGTTTCCACTTAATAGATTTATTACTTTTGAACAGCGTTATACTACGGTTGCCTTTATTTTTCATAGATTATAGTTTCTACTCGTCCAGTCTAATTAATATCGTTCTACAATAAAAAAAAAAAAAATCAGTGAAAACAATGCGCTCTTCTATTATAGTTAATAACAGCCATTTTTTGTTCTTCCCTGAGCGGTATTCGAACTAACGCTTCCGAGACATCGTAGAACTCAATCGTCTTGCTGTATGCCCGGTGCTCTAGACCACTCGATCACATAGACCCGACAAAAATCAAGCTTTCGGTGGCCAGTTGTTACTTCGTTATTCTGTATCTGGCATCGTAACACAGTACATAATATATAAGACATGAATTATCTATCGTGGGGGATCTTACAAGTTAAAGTAGGATGCAGTCACAGAAATAATTGTATCATAAGTAGATCTGAACCAGCGACAACTCTACGACAGATTTTATCCATGAGATCCCCACGAAATATCTGTCGGGGCTGACAACGCATTCTATACATATAATTCGTCTAAATAACAGCAAACAATATTAGATCTGTAAATTTGCGAATGGAAAGTTTGTTCTTCCCTGGCTTTGAAATATAAAAGTTTACATTTTGTTCGGTGGCCATTGGTGAGTTTTGTGTGGACAAAACTTGCGTTTGGTTTACTAAAGTATATGCTTGGTATCTTTGATGAGTTTTTACATCTATTGCATTGGTGATGTCCCTCCTGGGAAAACATACTGCCACGAGGGTATCAGTAGTGCAGTAGTCAGCATGTTTGTCCTGACATGAAAAATCTTTGATATGATAATTCTCTGTAAACTTATTGTTTAAAAAATGTTGAGATATTCAGAACGCTACGTTTTTTTAAAAATCATTGCATCAGTCGTGTTTATCGAATAACGTTCACACATACAAGCCAATGCAGCAGGTTCTGCAATCACAAAGTGATTACATAATAAAGAAAAAATATTTTTGATAATCATAACTATGTGACATTTTTAACGGTTACTTTTTCTAGATGCAGAGTGCCGAGAGTTTTGATGCAATGCGTAACGGTTAACTTTTCGACATAGATTGTTTTATCGTTTTCCGGCAATTCTTCTGCTCATTGTTAACCTTTAAAAATGTATTACTTTACTTTTACTTTTAATTCATATTCTGTTTCTTTAATATTTTAGCATCTGCACGATTTATCTATATATGTTCTTATGCAAAAGACCGAGTTTTATCACTTTATTTTACTCTTAGTTTATTTTTGCAATAAAAACTTTTTCATGATGCACGCCGTATCCAAATGAAATTTTGTTTTGAAAATAGAAATCTTGTCTATAGTAACTTAGGATGATGTGTAAAAAAACGGGGAATTGTACAACTATTAATTGGTGTTAAAATGGTCGTCAAAAACACCGCTCGGGCAAAATGGAAAAAAGAAATTTATCTGGATGAGAATACGGATAGAATAAGGCAAAAAAGCACAATACAAGCAGACTTTGAAACTCATACAGAAAATAGTTTGTTAGTATGGAATGTAGAAAAGTGGTTTAACTTGGTTATTTTGCCGAATAACATTTCCTGTGTTCCAAGTGTAAACATTCTCATTGGCTGTACAGAGTAAATCTGATATAGTTTCGGAAACATTTTAAAAATAAAGTGCTAGCTTAGTAATATCATAGACCAAGTCTACACAGGACAGACAGCAACATCAGAATGAGGCCTGAGAAAGTTACCGTAGGCTGAGAAATACATGGGAACTTGATTCGGCAAAAATAAAAAAAAAATAAAACCAGGTCCCGTTAGAGTCTGATTAAAGCCAGTCCCAAGTATCCACTTGCATCTATAAATATTTTTGTGTGATTTGAGTTGGAAATGATGTACATGTACAAGTTCGGAGACAAAATGACTGATAGATCATTAACATAGTTGCCTTTTTAGGTCA
The DNA here is from genome assembly GCF_963676685.1 of Mytilus edulis. Taxonomy (NCBI): domain Eukaryota; kingdom Metazoa; phylum Mollusca; class Bivalvia; order Mytilida; family Mytilidae; genus Mytilus; species Mytilus edulis. The sequence continues at coordinate 10,778,748 of NC_092352.1, read as the reverse complement.
TGGGTGGCATATTGCTCACATGATATACCCTCATTTTCCAGTGTCAGTCCAAATTTTCTCAACCATCTTCCCGGATCGCCTCTATTACAAAACCTATCTATTATTGTATTAATGTTAACTTGTTCTCGTCCTGAACATGCATGACATATTTGCCACTGGACGTTTAAGCAACCAACAATCAATCCTACAATTTACACCCGTCACTTGAAACTTCAGTTGTTAAAATTTAAATCATTGCCTCTATTTTTTTCAAAGAAATCGACAAAGTTTACGAATATTTACGCAAAAAGAAATATCTACGTTTCCGCTTGCTAAGTATGGAAGTGGGGTAACATGAAACTTTATTTGTAAAATTACAAGTACAAATAAAACAAAAAAATATATGGAACATGTCATTTGTACAAAGAATGATAAATAGAGACATGGGATTTGCAATTTATGAGATAGCAACATCTGGACATTTATCGACATCAAAACCAAAGACATCAAGCAAATTTTGACTAATGGTAATTGGACGAGCATCTTTTTATTTCTAATTTGTAAATTTAGTAAACGTTGGCCCCCTAAATTGGAAAGTATAATTATCACAGTAACATTTCAGTCTGCTAGTACATATGTGTTTAAGTCCTAAAACTTTTGTTCTTCTGGAGAAAATTTACTCGGAATTATTATAGAATGCTTTTTTTCTCCGCGTCCGTTCTACCGTCAATCCCGAACTTGGTGTATATAGGGTTTACAGTCTGTTTGCTTCAGGTTTAAATTATGTACCTAGTGTTACTACTCATATTAAAAGTGCGCATATCGTCTGGATTTTCTTTATTTTTTGTTCATGACAGGTTGCTGGATTAGGCGTTTTGATAAAATATAAAAGGCACGCAGACTCCGACTTACATCTCCTACATGTGGAATTTCAAGCTGAAACTTTTATATTTCGGATTTGCAGTTTGTTTCACTTATACAGAATGCATATATGATCTCAAGATTTGTTCGTAAATAATTTTCCACAAATGACACTGTGAAATTTTGCATACAGTTTGCAAGGTTTGTCCGACTTGTTGAGCAGCCAACTCACACATTTACACAACGCTAAACAAATGTGTGTAGCAAGTCAAGAATATGATGGCTGTTTATCTATCATTCTTTTAATGTATTTGAGCTTATGATTTCGTCATTTGATATGGGACTTTTAAGTTTTGATTTTTTTCTTTTTTAGAATGTGCATTTTATCAGGATCATTATTTTCCCTCATAATATTCACAACTAACAGAATGTTAAACCTTTTTTGACTGGTGCATCAAATGTGTCTTTTATTAACAACTGTTTTCAAAATTGTATTGTATCGTCCCGAACATGCATGAACTATTTGCCACTGAACGTTAAAGAACCATCAAAAACCGATCAATTATAAAACTGTTAACTGAATCAAATTTTTAAAGTACTCTATTTCTGCATGGATGAAGCAACGACACCACCATTGTCTTAAATGATGGAGTTAAAAACTCAGTAATTCAAATGAATCCCACGTGAAATTTTTCATGTTATTTTCACGTGAACTTTACAAAAATAGGAAGGTATTTTTCATGATTTTAATTAAATTTTTTAATAATCTTATTTTGAAAATTTACGTGAATTCAACGTGTACCTGATTTATGCATGATTCACGTGGAACCAACCGGTTCAAGCAAGTTTCAAGTATATGCTCGTTATGAAAATCAGACGAGATTAATGTTAATTCATGTGAGTGAAATTTCCAGGTGCAGAACGAAATAAATTATATCAGCAGAATTGTGTATTTCATTACTAGGAAATTAACGAAACCCGACAGCGGAAATAAAAATAAAAATAAACACCTTTCAGATCCCGACACATATTTTGTTTTCAATATCTCTGAGTAGTAATACCGTAACGTTACATTCTGTATTTAATAACGTCACACGTTTTCGGTCCAATTCTAATGGTATCAATCAACTTTGAAGCCATTTATCTCAAAAACAAGGATGGTGACATATGAGTTTCTATACGTGTATGGATTCAGTATGCAATTCTGGATATTATGTTAGTTTTTTGTTTTTCTCCGTATATAAGAACATAGCCATCCATTGGAAAATCTAAAAAGTTAAGCCGAAAAAAGGCATTTCCCCTATATACCTAGGTATATTTGTCGCCAAAATTGACGTTTTCCTATGAAAATACAAAGAAAACAAAAATGGTGACCCCCATTTTTTATTACATATTCCGATGTAACTCAATTCAAAGAACACGTGTGCCAAAAAGTTTGGAAATCGGGAGATATGCCATTCGGTATCGTGTTACCTTATTCGTGAGCATTTTATGTGTGCTGCGTTAACGAGTCGGGACTCTGGCAAATCCCATCTTCTATGTTAACACTGTTTTATCTTCTGAACATTTGCTATGTAACCTTGAAGATATTATTTTATTATTCTATATAAGAACAGTTAATATTAAATCCAATATAATATTTTTTTAACAATAACCTTTACATCAGTGCCAACTGATATGTATTTGGAAAGCATATGCAATTAGAAATGTCATTTGCCTTACACTGCTTTAGGCCATGAAATGTCTATCATCTCTTCATGATAAGTATGTTGTTGTTCCTGCGGACAAAGCTTCAAATATTATTGTCTTTGTATGTAAATCGTATTACTACGAATGTCTTGTAAAAGAATTGGGTATAAAGGAGCACTCAGGTAATCCCACATACAAAGACATATCATTTTACAAGATGAGATTTTAGCAAATCATAAGTCCTTCATGGCTTCAATAAACATTACATTGAACACCAAATCGGAGAACTTACCTTGATTGTATTGGATACCAAAGCTTCATAAAATTCCGTACAAACAAATGCAACTGTATATTGCTTGCTAATCTTCATGCTCCACTAAAGAATTGTCCATTAGATTGACTAAAACTCTGTCCGCAGTGAAAGAGGGTCTTCAGAAATACTGTGAAACTGTTTACTCGCGAAGTGGTATTAACAAAATGTGGATTTTTAAAAATTCTAAAGAACTTCTAGACAATTTTAAATCTCGGTCTTTTTCTGAAATTAGTTCTATCAAAACTTTTTATTTTTTAACCCTGTATACCACTATTACCCATGTGAAATTGAAAAATCGCCTAAAAGAAATAATCAACAATGCCTTTCAACATAAAAATGGTAGCATACGCTATAAATTTATTACTTTGGGATTTCTAAAGGCATATTTCGTTAATAGTGACAAACAAAAAGGTAAAACATGCTACAGAGAAGAACAAGTGGTCAGTATGCTGGAGTTTCTTATCGACAACATATTTGTTGAGTTTGGAGGTAGACTTTTCCATCAAATTGTCGGCATTCCTATGGGAACAAACTGTGCGCCTGTTCTTGGCGACCTCTTCTTATTTTCATATGAATCGCAGTTCCTCCAGACACTTGTCAAAAACAAGAGGATCAAAGAAGCCAGATTATTTAATTTCACTTTCAGATATATTGATAATGTTCTTTCTATAAATAATCCGAGCTTTTCTGAGTGGGTTCCATTTATATGTTTCCCAGAACTAGAAATTAAAGAAACAACAGACACGGCTTCCTCCGCCTCATTTTAGACTTATATCTCGAATTTGACTTACACAGTCATCTCAGTACCAGAATCTATGACAAACGAGACGACTTTAATTTTGAAATTATAAATTTCCCTCACCGTTTTCTATACCAACTTCACCTGCATATGGGATATATATTTCTCAACTTATTCGATATCCAAGAGCTTGCAGCTCCTACTCAGACTTTGTAAAACGTCATCAGAGTAGAAAATTGATGAACCAGGGGTATGTCAAAGAACGTTTCGTCCTTTTTCTAAAAAAGTTCATCGGAAGGTACCAAGACCTTGTTGATAAATATTCCGTATCAACTTCACAAATAATACATGATGGTCTTGGTGTATAAATTCAGCGTACTGATGTTGTTTAATATCTTAACAACTTGTTTCATTGTTTTTTCTTTTGTCTGTGTTCTATTATTAGTATTACTTTTACTGTTTGATTGTTTTATGTGATATCCGTTTAACGTGGCTCGGTACTTATACATCCCGTCCATGTGTTTGTATTTTCTTTCATTTTTTGGTTGTGTGTTTTGTATATGCGACTTTTTGTATTTCGTTGGTTCTTATAACGTGACTCTGTACTTTAAAAGATCCCGTCAGTATGATATTGTTCTATTTTATGTCATTATGATATATTTCTATTGTATGTATGTACTTCGAGATTCCGCCAATTTAGACGCACCCCTTGATTGACTGCAAGGGTACAGCGGATCCATGTACACTCCCTAAGGATTAATGGAGATGTGTCCTTTACAATATTTTCCCACCACCAGAACAATCCCCACCCAACACCGCCCAAGGGAGCGTATCGGACACCGGGCAGTCTGTTATTATGGTGGAGGAAGACGAAGTACTCGGAGAGAACCACCGGGCCACTCGGTGGAAACAGACAAACCAGAGAGATATCAGAAGATTGATCTCCAGGTCAAAGTAGGGGACAACTTTGACCAACCGAGGTCTCCAAAGTACCCATTCTAGTTTAAACTCCGGTCTGGGTACCAGAGATGTGTGTGAGAGGGTGAACATTACCCTTCTGGTGTACTGATATTTTAAGCACCCCGAGTGAGAATCGAACTCGGGACCTTCAGCACTGTAGCCATCGGTCTTAACCACTAGACCACGAACTCACACTATTATGAATTACAAACGTCAAAATCATTCAATCGCGTAGTGGAATTAACTATTTGTGGTTTCTTATAAATTCTATATATAACGTTTGGACTATTTTAAATCTCAGTCTATTTCTGAAATTTGTTCTTACATGCTTCTGATCTTTTAACCCTGTATGCTAACATTGCCTTTGTAAGTTTTAAAATTGTCTGTATGTACATTTAACGACAAATATGTGTGACGTATAAAATTTTCTGACGTCAGACACGCAAATAAATGAATGTGTTTGTAGATAAATGTTGTATCCTGTTAAATTGTTCCTTTTAAAATTGTTACACGATGATGACTACTGTACCCACATTTTGACTATTTAATTCATTGTGTCTGTTTATTTAAAGCCTCGGTCACACCTTATCGGATAGCATGAACGGACGCCTTACGGATGAAAATAAAAGTTGTCCGTTGACAAAATTGTTATCCGTTGGGAGTCCGTTGATGTACTGACCGAATAAAACGGACGTGTAACGGATGCATAACGCACACACACCGGATATGCAACGTACGAGAAACGGACACGTACCGGACAGAACGGATGTCGAACGTACATCCAACGGACGATTACCGCATAAAACGGATACCTAACGGAAGCGTACCGGATAAAACGGATGAACAAGATATACGGAAAAATTAAAGGCGACAATAATAATACATGTAAATCGCATATATATTCAAAATGTTTCTGTGTAGCTGGTTTTGGTTTATTCTTCAAAATTCCACCAAAGGGCAGTGTCTGGCCTGAATAAGAACTGCTTGATTGTTAAGACGTGCCTATACTCTAAGATCGATTATGAATAAGAAGAATTCATAAACTTTAAGAAATCTGACATACCAATAATTGGCATTTCTGACGCGAAATTTTCAATTGGCATTTATCCGTTTCAGATCCGTTCATCATCCGTTTTATCCGTTATACGTCCGGTAGAAGTCCGTTTCTCATCCGTTCAACATCCGTTTTATCCGTTAAAAGTCCGGTAGAAGTCCGTTGGTGAATTTATCTTCCAGACCTCCAACGGATGTATAACGGGCACGTAACGGATACAAAACGGAAACGAAACGGACGAGTAGAGTACCGTACAAAACGGACGCCTAACGGACGTTCAAGGGACATTTTATCCGTTTGACGACCGTTCAAAGTTTTGAACATGCTCAAAATTTTCCACCGGACAGAACGGACGCCGACGGATAAAACGTACGCTTAACGAAGATGCACCGGATATGGACGGACGTCTAACGGATAAGAACGGACGTCTAACGGACATGAACGGATTGAAAAATGTTATCCGTTAGGCGTCCGTTCGAGCTATCCGGTAAGGTGTGACCGAGGCTTAACGCATCATTGTAAATATAACGGAATTTGATGAGACTGTCATCAAAGTGAGAGAGTAAGCGCTATAAAACCAGGTTTAATCCACCATTTTCTACATTTTTAAATGCCTGTACCAAGTCAGGAATATGACAGTTCTTGTCCATTCGTTTTTGATGTGTTTTGTTATTTGATTTTGCCATGTGATTATGGACTTTCCGAATTGATTTTCCTCTAAGTTCAGTATTTTTGTTATTTTACTTTTATCAATTGCTTATAACAAGCATATATCATTAAAATGCAAATAGTACAGATCAATGACAATTAACATGCACAATATCATTATCTATCATATTTCGTCATCAAACATCGATCGATCTAGCAGATTCAATAAAAACGTAGTACAACGTGAAACGTTCTTTTTTTAATTCCTCAATTATAGGTGCCAACGCAGGATCGGGTTATTGCAGCACAACAACCTTTCCAACAGTATACAAATTAGATGCACAAATCAGTTTGTGATTAATGAAACTGAAATACTTTGCGCAAACTCAACAGTTCAATTAGTTTGACAATGACACACCTATGTTTGCATTTGGTATCATAAATATATTAGTTTAAATGATATCAGTACATTGAACTGTTCGTTTATATATAAAAAGAGGCGTGCGAGTCTAGTTGATATGGTTTTGTATCATATTATGGTGTAGAAAATATGATGCCGAATTGTAGAATGAAATTCAAAACAGTGTGGCTGTGGCCATTGCTTGACACATTAAATTTATCCATTGACTGGGACAATTTAGGTGAACGTTTGTATGTAACGACCACTGCTCACTATGTACTTTTTAAAGACATTTAAACTATGGGGTCACCAAAGGTTCTCAACACCTTAATAAAGTAATTCGAAAAACTAATTAGAAATAACACGATGTTTTGATTTATATCAATTATATAAATCAAAACATAAAGGTTATTCCTGATTAATTTTTTGAATTATTTTATAATTAAAGGCGTTAATAAACCTTTGGTGACCCCACAGTTTAATGTCTATCGTAGGTACGTCGTGAACAGTGGTCGTTACAGACAAACGTTCATGTAAATTGTCCCAGTCAATGGATGAATTTAATGTGGCAATCAATGGCCACAGCCACACTGTTTTGAATTTCATTCTATGTACAAAAGTCCGTATAAAAAGGTATTATTACTTTTTTTCTACAAATAGTTTTGAATGTTATTACTAAGATCGTCCATAAGTATTACCTTGTTTTATGAAATTACAGAAAAACTGCTAAAGGGAACCAGAGCTGGTGAAGGTTAAGTTTGCTCCCCGAAGATAATAATCAGCTAGTCTGAATTGACATTTGACATTTATATGATCATAATTATAAATTAATCAATTACAAAACTTTGATTGTTTTAAAATTCTTAGTACTAATGATTTTCTTAACAAGGAATATATTAAATAATCCGTATTTGGCACAAAAAAAAACGGTCGGAATGTTTGATCATAAATGCTCTTCATCTTCAAACTTTATTTTACCCTTTCATAAACGTTATAAACGTTTTTATTCAAAAGTCACTGATGATTCTGTTGATGACGAACTCGATGAAAAATCGTATGAACATTCACGACGGTTTTCACAAATATATGAAAAAAAACGGGAAATGAATATATTCGAAAGACAAACATTAAAATTGAAATATTTTGGATTAACTTTAATATCGATTTTCGGCCGTATGGTCATGGTGACTTATAGTTGGTAATTTCTGTGTCATTTTGTCTCTTGTGAAGAGTTGTCTAGTTTGCAATCCTACCACAACTCCTTTTTTGATAATTACTCCATTACTAGAAACGCAGTGGCAATGTGTGGATGTAACTGTTTGAAAACCTTGGTTATATATCGTGCGGCTATTGATAATCAATGGGTTTCATTTTTAATTGACATTTAAGTATAGTATCCGCATTGAGTCCTGAAGATATATATTATAGGTGTCAGACCACCAATTACTCCCTCAGATTATAACGTAAATTCTTTGTACTAATGATTTTCTAAACAAGGAGTAGATTAAATAATCCGTATTTGGCGAAGAAAAAAAACGGTCAGAATGTTTGATCATAAATGCGTTTCATCTTCGAACTTTATTTTACCCTTTCATAAACGTTATAAACGTTTTTATTCAAAAGTCACTGATGATTCTGTTGATGACGAACTCGATGAAAAATCGTATGAGCATTCACGACGTTTTTCACAAATATATGAAAAAAAACGGGAAATGAATATATTCGAAAGACAAACATTAAAATTGAAATATTTTGGATTAACTTTTATATCAATTTTAGGCCGTATGGTCATGGTGACTTATAGTTGGTAATTTCTGTGTCATTTTGTCTCTTTTGAAGAGTTGTCTAGTTTGCAATCCTACCACACCTTCTTTTTTTTAATAATTACTCCATTACCAGAAACGCAGTGGCAATGTGCGGATGTTACTGTTTGAAAACCTTGGTTATATATCACGCGGCTATTGATAATCAATGGGTTTCATTTTTAATTGACATTTAAGTATAGTATCCGCATTGAGTCCTCAAGATAGATATTATAGGTGTCAGACCACCAATTACTCCCTCCAATTAGAACGTAAAAGTAGCCCTACTCTGACACAAAATAGTGCTTTTGATGTCCTTGTTTACTAAACTATCAAACAAATTTGTAAAGATGAAACTTTTGGTGAAAGAGAAATACATTAAGACCATTTTGAGTCAAAATTAACTTGTCTATAATTTGCATTAAAAATGGATGCGCTCCACAATATAATAATCTAAGATTTCCAAAAACCAAGGGGTTATTTTTGAAGTACCTCTTTTTGCAGGTCAGTTTTTTTCTTAGAAGGCTTTAAATGTATGTTGAAAATTGGCATGCAGAAAGCTGATACATGTGCAATTCAGGATAAACCTGGTTTCTGTGAAGTTGAACTTAAGGTAAAATATTTAAAAAGCAGTGAAAATTGAAAAATTTGGTTGAACAGAAAGGGATATTTAATTGGTGGACTGACACCTATAAAACCAAGAAAATTGATAAATGACAGTTTATTTGAAAAGCATTTTATCTTTTTGCGTAGATATATGTTTCAGACTGACTTAAAAGTACCAGTGTAGCAATGTGGAAAAATTATGATATACCGTTTCATGGCAGTTGGTTCAAAGAATAAGCTAATCAAACATTAGTGATGTTCAAAAACTGAATGAGACAGGATAATTCGACTGATAGGTTTAGCGTGCTATGCACACAACTATTGATAATTTAAATTAAGGTAGATGTTTCATGTAGAATACTAATGACAATTGATTATGCAATTTGGAATCAAAAGAAATCACAAATATATAAAATCGGTTACCAAAATTTATTTTTTTATGGGAAAAGGGGGGTAGGAGGAGGTGTAGACTTTACACAAACCAGGACGAGGAAGCTTCGCCCGATAGTTTTGTGTAATGGCATAACACAGAGTAATACTCACTATTGGCCTTAGTTATAACAATCAAAACTAGTTTGTCAATTCAAATGTGGAAAAATAAGTATTAGCACCTTTTTTCAAACTTTTCACAGTTCACACTTGCAACACGATATTCATCTACACTATAGCAGCATAAAATAGACCCACCGAAATTTGGTTCACTCTTTTTTGTCGCGTAATAAATGAAAAGTTCACTATACTGATACATACTAATAAGTATCTCATTTTGTAACTAATCGCAGTTTGAGTTTGTGTAAAGTGTTTCAGTTTCATTGTTCACATTCTAATTTTGCATCTAATAAAAGTCTGACACAATGATCTTGTCTGTATTGTATGTGACAAACGAACGCCTTTGCTTGTTTGCATTTGATATTTCTATTATTGGAATACAGGATGAATGGTTGCTGTACTGACATAACCCTATCCTGTTTTTGGCACCTATAATTGAAAATCATAAGTAGATCATTTTACGTTATAGCAAGTTTTCAATGAATCTGCTAGATCGATGGTTGCTGAAACAAGATGATGGATAATGAGATTGTGTGCGTTAATTGTCAATAATCTGTGCAATTTGTATTTCTATAATATATCCTGATTGTTATATGCAATTGAACAAAGTCTTAAAGCAAACGACATTTCTTATCGCCAATGCTTTCCAGATATTCTATGAGCTCGTATTGCTGTAAAGGGGTTATAGAAAATGAATATAAAATGTTCCCAGTAAAATATAAGAAATATCATTAAGGTCACAAAGCAAATGTTCTGATGATAAAGGTGTTAACACAGATGGTTTACGGGTGACAAAAACTCAACAAATTCAACAGGGTTATAAATTCTAGATCACACGCATTATATTCGATCGATTCAAAAACAGTTATATAGCCTTATAAAATATAACGAATTTCAAGAGCGATTTAACTCTCTGAAAAAGTTGTGCAAAATACAGCTAATGCCATCTGGTGTTTGAAAACCTTAAATGTTTTAAATATTTCAACACAATATCAGAAATTTAATATATACATTATATCTCAAGTCAGCTTAAATAGGATGGATTGGTGAGACCATCTTCAAACTAGTACCATCAAACCATTGGCTGTACACACAACTAACAAAAACCAGGCTGAAAACTTGCTATGCGAGTTTCGTCTATGAATTTTCATTGTAATTCGGCAAGTTGTTATTACCTTCTACATCAAAATAATGAACTGCGCTGTAATTAAAACGATTGCAATATGAATGATTTGGGGGAAAAAGTGCAGCTCCTTTCAAGTAAAATAAATACCAACTTTCAAATTTTATATGTAAACTGTAATATATATCTTAAATACATTTATTTATAAATATGGTTAAAACATAACTGATTTGCCATTTTTCACTCAAATCAAATAAAGTTCATTATGTATTTTTATAAGAAAGGTGAAAGATAACAAAGAGACATTCAAATTCATAGGTCTAACATAAAATGACAACGCCATGGCTAAAAAAAATAAAACAAACATAGAAACAACGTTTACAGTACACAAAACACAACATAGAAAACTGAAGACTGAGCCAACAAATACCAAACCAAAGTATTTCAGATTATAAACATACGTTATAAGACTAAACTTAAAATTTTGGATATACTTTCAATTTTTTTTTAAAGATAAATGATATTTAGTATTTACACCTTCATGAAAAACGAAAACACCAAAAACTGTTTGGAATCTGTGCGGGTAATTATCTAAATGTAAAGATTTTATTTAAACATTTTTTATTTACGTTTTCTTAAAAGTAATGAAATAGAATATAGTTTCGGGTTTATAATTAAATAAATGTTTAACGACACCAGCAGTGTTAAAGTTTATCAAAAATTGAAATTAACATGAAGGTCTTTATAGGTTAAAAGTCTATGATAAGTGAAGTATTCTAACTTATGCGTAGGTGAGAACATTAAGAAAACAGAATGATTATCAATATCCAGATGTGTCTGAAACTTCATTAATGTATGTTGTTGTCGGTATATGTATTAAATACGACCTTCTCCATTTTGATTTCTTAATAAGTGTCACGCACATATCATCAATATTTTAATGAATTATTTTACGTCATAAATTTTTATTAATAACAGCTCTAATATATATGTTTGAACATAAGTTAACTATGTTCTTCCTTATTCTGTGTTTTTCTACTTTCTTTGTAGACACATTTGTCGTAGATCCAATCAAATGACATTATCATTGACGTTTATTCATTAGAAATTATCAATTAAAACTGGTCTTTAAATGTATATAGGAGCGTTTTCAGACCCTTGTCGACACACGATCTGTATTTTAATCAGATTGCAATCTCGCTACTATATATTTCATTCAAAATAACATTTTTATAATTACAAAAAAAAAAGCGTTACGACAAGCATCATTTTAAATATAATCTATGACGTCATGTCTTACCAGGGCAACAGCAAATAATACCCGAAATGGGTGAACGTTTTATTTTCAAAAAAAAAGGAAGGGCAACGAGCAAAACAAACATATTAATTAGAAAGTGGGAAAGGACACTTTTCATTTTTGAAATAATGTAAAGCAACATGTCAAAGAAATCGGTGTTGACTTTATAAACAGAACGTAGCAAATGTTCTCCCTTATTTCAAGCGAAAGTAAATTGATACTTAATATATTTTAGGAATCATTTTGAGATCACAAATTATAAAAACAAAATAGAATCTAAAAGGTAGCAAAATATATGTATTTTTTATCATATATGAAGCTATAATGTTCATGACGTTTGGCATATGAACCAACAGGCAGGTCGACAACAAGCACCAAATAAATGCAGATAAAAGATTTTTCATTTCAAAAATATCTCAATAAGGACAAAACATTACAACTTTAAGACCAAGAAACTATTTTACAGCACGTAGTGAAGTACAATGTTATAGTTGGAGACCCTGTTCTGCAGGCTTACATTTTTTATTATTTTTCCATTTACAACCAATCAGCCTATTTAGTTTTACATGTTATATTCTGAAAATCAGTACTTGTCAGACCTGCCGTAGTGCACCATAGGGAAATGCCTGTGCCAGGTCAAGAATATAACAGGTTTTTTTTATTTGTTTTGGTGTGCTTGAACTTTTGATTTGTTTATTAGTTGAAAATCATCTGAAGTGCCAACACATAAAAAACTCGTTAAACCCAAAAACAAGCAAACAGACAGACAAACAAATTAACAAACAAACAAACACAATACAAAACACTCTGCAAAGGTGAAATTTCGTCCAAAACCGTCAAATGCATGTCGATCAAATAATGAAAATGTTTTGCTGTTCTTTGTCTAAAAAAAACAATAAAGTAAATTCACTTATCTGTACAATATTTGTTGTTCAGTTTGGTAAACAATATTGACCTTTTTCAAGTTTAGTAACAAACAAAGTTACATACCTTGAAAACTTGAAGAATTTGACTTACTAATAATTGAAGATATTATTTGCTTTTAAATTATATGTTTTAACTAGATAAAACACTGAAGACAAAAAATCGTCTTGGGGGTTAAAGCTGATAAATTTATAAAGTTTAAAAAAAATTATGTCTCCAATGACCGAAATATCCATTTGTTGCATTTCTTTGCTAAATTATCTATAAGATTCTACATATTATGTGTTAATGTTTTATTTAAATTGAAATTCGTGTGATGTTTAACTTTTAATCCAGGAATTAAACTTTTTAAAATAGTAGATGAGGACTAAAGTATCATAGATACAAATATTATGTATCTCAGTGTTCCTTGTTTTACTGTCCAAATCATGAATCAATGGACAATTAACAAAAGTTTGAACCTGAGAAAATGCAACAAATAATCTCCGAGAATAGTCGATCGTTGTTATTTACCGACTATGAATTCTCGTTATATCAAAAAAAGGAGCGCAACTGGATACTTCGAAAAGGTACGCGTCTGTTGCTCTGCATGCTTCATTCACAAAGTATCTAAAGATTTAAGACAGCGAAAACATTTCAATAGTTTCTGTCAACCAATTATTAGTAGAGACTAAAATTATGTAATTTCTATATCGGTCGTTTTCCTCATAACTCAGTAGGAACCGTTTCTGTTTTAGAAGCACACTCCCTGTTAACAAAGTGTGTATAGTTTAAAGATGTACAAGGATAATGTATGCACTGAGCTATTTTACAATACACAAGTATATGACAGAGGGGATGTATGCTATTGTTGGGAAATGGGAAGTTGACAATTGTAAAGATAAAATCATCACGTTTTTTCTTCTTCTATAGATTCTAGTTTTAAGTAGACTAAATGTTGATAGACAACGCCTTACTATATTGCCTAAAGCTGGGTTTTTTATTCAAGCGTCGCAATGAGTATTGTATGGACGGAACGTGCGTTTTGTATACAGAATTATACGTCAGATTTTTTAAGGATTTTTAATATCAAATAAAGGATCAAATTATGTAGCAGACCTTTCAGTTTTTGTTTTATCACTGGAATATATAAAGTCAAAATTCACTAATATGAATTAAGATTTATGTGTACACAAAAAAAACCTGAGCTCGTATGTTTATCAATTCAATACCCTTGGATTAACTTTTGTCTTTTGAACTGTCAGACAACCAAACTCGACTTATATTTTGTCGACCAGAAATAAGATATTGAGCTAAAAGTTGTTAAAGGGAAGTTTAGTTCATGGTGAAAAAAACGTATAAGTATAAACGTAAAGAATACGAAGAAATTTCTCTATCCTTTGAAATAGATAACATTTTATATTTTAAAATGTACAAATGAGATGCTATAATCTGCCGCTATTTGGAAAGCAGGAAAAAAACATAAACCATTAATATCATAATTCCGATGTGCTTTCCGTGTGCATGACCAATTGACAAGCCTTGATTGATTTGGGGTTAAAAAATGATGGACACAATTGGTAGCGACATATAATATAAATCGCAAGGTATGTTTAAACATGAACATTCTTTTAAAAAATATCAAATCTACCAGGCTAATAATTTAAAAGCTGAGGCATAACTTTTTGGAATTTTGGGTTTTTAATACTGGTCAACTTCGTAGGCGAAACATACGTATAATTTTTATCAATGACGTACCTAAGTCATAAAGTCTTATTTTCATTACAACATTTTTTTAACTCCTTATTCACTCATTGCAAACGTTCTTGTTTCATCCGGATGTTTGGAAGGATTTACATTGTTCAATTTTAAGTTTTCGGTGCAGTTCATCGAAAGATACCACAACCTTGTTGATAAATATATAACAAGGTCGTAGTATCTTTCGATGAACTATACCGAAAACTTAAAATTGAACAATGTGAATCCTTCCAAACACCTGGATGAAACAAGAACGTTTGCAATGAGTATCAACTTCCCCAAAAATGCATGATAATCCTGAGATATATATTCTTGGTACTGACGTTGCATATCTTTTTAATTACATGGTGAAGCGTCTTTTATCTATGTTTTTGAATTATTACTTTTGAATATTTAGTAAGTTATTGGTACTATCCATTTGACGGGGATTGGTACTTATACATCCCGGATCATCCCGTTCATTTGTTATTGTGCTATGGTAAATTTTTGTAATCTTTTCTTTCGTTTTTGCTAATGTGCCTTGCCCATATGCTTTTCTTTGTTGACATCTTTTTATAGTTATAAAGGTTATAACACAATGTTGACTGCTGTACCTCTATTTTTGACCTTTTTACCTATTATGTCTGTTTGTTTTATTCACACGTTGTTGTCAATATAATGAAATTGTATATTATACAAGTGACAGGGTTAGCTAGCTATACAACCAGGATTAATCCACCACTGTCTATATAAGAAAAAAGTGTGTTTGAGCTTTTTTTGTCATTAGTTTATGGACTTTCAATTGAATTTTCCTCGGAGTTCGATATTTTTGTTATTTTACTTTTTGGTTTACTGTTTGATATTATATTTTGTTGACTTGCTTTCGATTTTGATCCGAAAGGTTGAGTAACATATAAAAATATTATTAGCTACCGTCGTTCCAAATAGAAAACGGGGGATCATTCGTTTTGTTATCGGGTTTATAAGCATGCATCCATGTCCAGTCGAAATAGGGAGGTTAAATCCGATGAATCTTGTAGAAGGAGCGTTACGCTTTATGTCTTGATCCAATATACCATAATTTTAAAGTAATAGCCCGAATCTCCCGCAATTAATCAAGATAGAACCATATCTTCAAGAACATAACTATTCTATTCATCATTATTTTGTTTTCGTCATGAAAGATGGACGAAAGATACCAGAGGGACGGTCGGAACATTCATGAAATATATGCCATTGTACGTAAAGCAAACAATAATAAATCATTCAATCAATCTTTTGATTATTGTGTCGACTTACGATAAACGATTTGTTCCTGTAGGTATTTAATTGCAATTTTAACATAGGTTGAAATCTAGCCAACATGTGATTTTTTTTTCTTATTCTAATAAGGCAGATATATAGAACTCGTCAAAGTGGTTTATTCATTTGCAGATAATACAAAATGATATTTAAAATCATACATTTCAGCATGGTGCCTACATGAAATGGTTGAAAAAGATATGTTTAAAACAAGAAAATGAAAATGAAAGTTTGTTTTCTTCTGATAGCAAGTTGAAAATTTTCTAAGACATATCTCCTTCATGTCAAACTATCCATTACATGTTTTACCAAAGGAACTGGTTTTGTTAGAATTATACTTCAGTTTCCTTCTGTCCTTGGCAAAGTGTAAATTTTCGAAGTAACTGTGATGTACAGATCGGAAGTTCTAGATTTTTGCTTAGCTCCTCAGTCTGCTTTTGAAGTTTCCGGCTATTAATGTCATCCACATACTCTTTCATAGAAGCATTTACTTTAAATGTTAATTGATGTATATCAATACCTCGTTCCTTTCTTATTTCATTACAGAATGTGTGTATAAATTTAGAACCTTGTGCAGTGTTCCATTTTTTCTCCGGTTTGACCGAATCTGACCAAGGGAATGTTTCAATAAAACCTAAAATAGACATATAAACAAAAGGATAAGCAATACATATGAGAAAATCTGTATTCAGTTAAGCTGAATTTGATCGTTTTCGTGAAATCTAGAATCTATCGTATTTTTTTCTAGAAAATACAACTAGATTCTGACGTGTATCAAATAAATATTAAACATTTGATAATTATCTCTAATTCAGCTCCCAACCAATCCAATCAGAACAATGTTTACCTAATATCTCCTTAAGCCTACAAACCAAATCACATCCCCTGTCGCTCCATTCGGGCCATTCAGATTTATGTTTACGTAGTATTGTCGAGTAAACCGCGGGACCGGCAACGTCTCGGAAGTAACATTGTATCCAAGATCATCGTCACGGCGACGTCACCTTATCTTTGGTTAGTAACTAGTAAACGTAAAACTGTATAGCTGTTGTGTATTTTATCAGAGTTATATTATAAGATATTGTCCCCACATTTATGGTGCCGTGACTAATTGAGTTACCAAAGCTGAAATCAATAAGAACGGGCAATCGCCGTGCCGTTACAAGACTTTTAAGAAAATTTGCCGACGCAAAAGAAAGTTCTAAATTCGAACAGAGAGGAGCTGTTAGCCACATACAAAAGAATTACAACAGAAGAAGAAGTTACTCGACACACTGAATGAACAAATATTGAATGCATCGGAAACAGAGGATATAGAGACGGAAATCGTAGACACAGATGAGTATACCACAAATTTTGTTACTAAACTGAGACATTTTAAGATATTCATAGATAAAACATCACAACCTATTTCCAACCATGCATCACATTCGTCTTATCAAGTTTTAAATGTAGACAGTCCGCCGTTTATCCCCACTAGTTCACCCGAAATTGTACAGACAAGTTATGTCGCCCCGTCATTGCCACAGTCAAATGATGCCGCTCGAATTTTAACAGAGACAAGTCAAATTGCCACATCAATTCCTACGTCAAGCTATGCTGCCCCGTCCGCTATAGCTAGCAATCACCGTTTGCCAAAATTAACATTACCTACATTAAATGGCAATATATTAGAATGGCCAAGCTTTTGGGATTCTTACGAATCAGCAATTCATTACAACCCAACATTGACAGATGTTCAAAAGTTTAATTATTTGAAGCTCAATTAGAAAACGAAGCCGTTCAGACAATAGCCGGATTTTCTCTAACTAACGCAAACTATGCCGAAGCCGTAAATGGTCTGATAGAGAGATTTGGACAGACTCACAAAATAACACAAACACACCTACAAGCACTGCTTGATATTACGCCACCCCGGAATGACCTCCTAAGTCTGAGAATTTTTTATGACAAAATGGAGAGTTTGGTTAGGGGACTTGAATCGCTTGGACAGACACAGGACTCGTACGGTAATTTATTAGTCCCGATTATAATCAACAAACTGCCCGGAGAAATCAGAAAGCATCTCGCGCGGGAGCATGGTACGACAGATTGGCTACTACGAGATCTTCGAAGAAGTATACACTAAGAGATACAAATTATGGAAGCCGGACAAGTTACACAGACAGAAAGTAATATATCGTATTCAACCCTTTTCGCCGGTGCTAACTCACAAGGAAAACACAACGGAAGTAATAGAAATGCAAATCAGCATTTAACAGCTAAGCCGTGCATTTTCTGCAAAGATATTCATTCGCCCGCCAACTGCCAGAAAAAACGCGATTTAGATGAACGCCTCACAATTGTTCAACGTAACAATTTATGTTTCAACTGCCTCGGAACACATCACTTTAAAGGAATGCAAATCGAAAAGTTCATGCCGTAACTGTTGTAAACGACACCACACTGGTTTATGTTATGAAGTTGGACACACCGCGAACCCCGACCAGAGAAGTGAAAACCGTTTTACCGACACGAAAGATTCCGCTCACAGTTGTACGAACGAAAGTACAACATCTAAATCAATTGTTAGTAGTAAATCTTGTGAATAATACCGAGATACAAGAAGACTCAACAATATTTCACTCGTAAGCACAATTTCACTCAAAATTGTATTGTTGAAAACCGTTGTGGCCCCCGTTTGGTCAGATCGTCATTGCACTGATACGAATAGTTTGTAAGATGAAGGCGCTCAAAAGTCTTTTGTTACGGAGAGTCTTGCACGAAAATTAAACCTGCAGAGAGAAGGAGCCGAAAATATTCAACTCTCATCATTCGGAGAAACCAACACTAATGCTAGGCGACTTGATAGAGCCACAGTTTATGTTGCTGAAACTGAAACTGAAGATAAAATTCCAATACAGGTTTTAATCGTTCCTACGATAGCTACGCCGCTACAAAACCACATTCGTTTCATTGACAGGAACAATTACTATTTACGAGAACTTTAGCTCGCACATCCAGTTAAGCAACATCATACATTCGAAATTTCACTATTAATTGGAACCGATTTTTATTGGGAAATAGTTGAAGATAAATCTTAATTTAGTATAATTTATATATTGTATTTCAATTCTATTTTCTACGTAAAGTATTTTTTTGTCGAGAAGACCGCGGGACCGGCAACGTCTCGGAAGTAACATTGTATCCAAGGTCGACGTCACACGGCGACGTCACCTTATCTTTGGTTAGTAACTAGCACGTAAAACTGCAAAGCTGTTGTGTATTTTATCAGAGTTATATTATAAGATATCGTCCCCACAAGTATTACTTAAGCTTACAAACCAAATCTCATCCTCTGTCGCCCCATTCGATCCATTTAGACCTATGTTTATGTAGTATTAGGTAGCACTCCACAGTTAGGTGTGTAGTTTCGTATTTTGGCCCCTGTGGATTTTTCAAATATGAGAGCTAGTGTGCAATAAAATTCATTTTTGAATAGCTGAGTATCAAAATAGCCTTTTTATTATGTTTATATGAACATCGCGGTTATGTTATGTATGTAATATAGGCTGTTTTCTGTATGACAGTCCGTATTTGCATGTCCGTACCATACATTGGTCCGGCAATTATTGTAATGTTTTTTTCCAACTTTTTATCGCACGAACTTTGTGATTAGATTTTCCAAAAAAAAAATACATTAGGAAGATGTATGTCAACAGTTTCTAAAAAGGTATCACTCAAAGGCATTGAAATTCTAGTTTGATCCAAATTTTGAGGGGATATGTGACATATTCATCCCCCTTTTTGCACTTTTTGCAATAATTTATGGTAAATAAATGCAGAATGTTGCCATGGATACACATAAAAGGAATTATGTTTCACCCTTTTAACTTTTGAAAATCAAATCTATGGAAGATACTGATTACAAGCATATGGACATGTACAACACAAATAGTTAGGTTTATGTATTAGAAATCCAGGAATAGGATATGATAAAACATTTTGTGGCTCATTTTTAATTTTATTTTCTAAGCTTACAAACCAAATGGCTTCCCTGTCGATCCATCGATCCATTTAGATCTATGTTTTTGCTATCTCTAATTTAACTTACCTGGGATACTACAATGATAAATCAAACTGTCCGCCTGAGTTGGTAGTCTTGTTACTTCTTCTGGTCTATCTCCAAAAAAAAAGGGACTCCTATGGGAAATACTCAAATCATCCGTCTACAAAAAGTATATTTTAGACGCTTAAATTTTTAGTATAATGGTTGTTGGAAACCCCATAGAACTTCTTCTTGTTCTCTGATATTTGTGTTTGGAGCAAAAACAAATAAATTTAAGCAGTATGGAAAATTCTATGTTGTGTATTTCTTAGACTCTGTTGAAGGATTTTTCACGTATTTAATGACTAATATTTTCAAGACT
This sequence comes from Mytilus edulis, assembly GCF_963676685.1. Classification (NCBI taxonomy): domain Eukaryota; kingdom Metazoa; phylum Mollusca; class Bivalvia; order Mytilida; family Mytilidae; genus Mytilus; species Mytilus edulis. The sequence continues at coordinate 10,758,377 of NC_092352.1, read as the reverse complement.
TCTCAAAACACGAAATGACGATGCATATCTGTTTTCTTGACTTTGTCCTTTGAAATAATGTTATAATCATGGACCATGATTTCACTTTATTTTTACCATGGGGATGCATTTGAAATGTGCGATTTATATTTTTATGTTCTTTCGGGTATGCAATTTGGAATCATCAATATATTATTCGTGTTGGATTATTTAACTAGAGAGGTTAAATATCAATATTCATCAAAAATAAATAAGGAACCCACCTGGAACCTTCAGAATCAATATAAGCATGTTGAACTTCTTGGCAGTTGATGATAGTCAAATCAATATTAATTTATCGAATTCATCTTTTATTATCCTCTGGCCATTGTTAGTCTTTTTAGTTTTTTAATTTTATTTCATTTATATGTTTTGGTGTTTAGTTTGACGTCCATTTCCACTGAACAAGTACACATTTTTATTTAGGGGCTAGTTGAGGCCCAGCTCCGGTTGCGGGATTTCGTCGCTACGTTGAAGACTCATTAACCGCCTTCGGCTGTTATCTGCCCTTTGATCGGGTTGTTGTCTCTTTGATATATTCCTTTTTTCTATTATCAATTTTAATCATGGATTTTTAAGTTAGATGTGGTAATAAAGGAAACTTTAAAAAAGAAGATGTGGTATGATTGCCAATGCGACAACTATCCACAAAAGACCAAAATAGTCTTACTTTAAACAAAAACTTACTTACTTAAAACAAAAAATACAGTATCAATAATTTCTTAATGAGAAAGATTATGTATTTATTGATAAAAAAGATATTAGTATTGATTTGGAGGTCGTATCTATAAATGATGTATGTAACTTAGAATTGTATAATATACCCAGAGATCTTATTAGAGGTCAGTCATTTAAAGACGTATCAACCGTATCATATACGTTGACGTATCCGCATCTGCAGATATACCAAAACACAGTATATGATCCCGAGCTTTAATTTTATGTACTTTCAATAATGCAAATGGGCGACTGATTAATTTCTAATGCAGAAATTTACAAAACAATAAGGAAATATCGAGTTTTTGTGGAATATGTAACCCTTCTTTTAAAGATATTCCGGATAGTTGGAACAGTTTACAGGCATGATAGGAGTGAATACGGTAAAATCGTTTATTTGTGTATGAACTTGTATTCACGTAGAACCAAATTGTTAATTGACAAATAGAGTGATACTCAGTACTTTCTATTACCTTTTATGATAAAATCGCAAATGAACAATATTCAAAGTTCTTTACATGTATATAAGTAGTACATTTGATTTTTTTTTGTGTTTATTCATATAAGATCTTGAAATATTTTTTAACTAGATTATTAAAGGATTGTGTACGATATTCGTGTATCTGCCCTACATTGGCTCCTTTTTAAGGGCATGTAAAAGTAGTTGATAGAACCCCTTAGTTTTGTTTTACAAAACATCACCATCACAAATATTAAAAGTGTATGTTTGATTGTTTCGAAGAGATTCCAATTAGTTTTTTTTAAATGAAGTATGGTCTTATTAATAAGCTCGGGATCACATAATAGTTTTTGATATATCTGCAAAGGCGGATACGTCAACGTATACGATACGGTTGATACGTTTGTAAATGACCGACCTCTATTTAATAGAGCATTTGCATTATTTACGTATCAGGATACGTGCACGGATCCAGATACGTGAATAATGCAAATGCTCTAATAGTATGGATAAAGGGAAAACACGTTACGGTAATAATCTGCTTGACTTATGTAAAAGTAACAACTTATTCATTATGAATGGTAGACTGGGAAATGATAAAACTGGGAAAATTACCTGCAGAAATGCTAGTGTTGTAGACTATTGTTTGAGTAATGTTAACGTTTTAGAAAAACTTATTAATTTTGATTTACTAGAATTTTCACACTTGTATTCAGATGTTCATTGTCCATTGTATTTACGCTTAGAAAGCAACTCATTGATCACAGTTTGAAATGAACAGAACAGTCCTTATGATCAGTCAAGACAAAAGATTAATAAATGGGATCATAAAATGGTACCTGAATTTAGAGCTAATATAAATGTTTTGTAAATGAGATTGGATTAGTTGTTTAGAGTCTGCTAAGAAAACGTTTAGAACACGAACTGATAAACCAAAAAAGCGAGCCCCTAAAAAGAACGGAGACAAGCAATAGTTTAATTATGACTGCAAATTTGCGAGGCAAAACTTTAGAAAGCTAAAGCGCAGGATCAAATTTTCACCTTCGCTTTTATTATATAACAAAGTTAAAGATTCTGAGAGAAAATATAAAAAGGTTATGGACAAAACCATAAAAACTCATAGACGTGATATGGCTAAAAAATTAAAAAACCTCAGATCTCAAAATTCAAGAGATTATTGGAATATTTTAAATAAGCGGGGACACACGAAACAACCGGACATAAATTTTTATAATTTACTTAATTTAAATTCAGGCACCCTCGATCATTAAGTTACCAAATGTAGACCAAGATGCTTTAAATGATTTAAATGGTACACTTATTGGTCCAATTACAAAGGACGAGATTATGAATTGTAAAAAGTAACAAAGCCTGTGGCGACGATATGATTATAAATGAATATATTAAATCTTCTAGTGATTTTTTAATTGATGTATATGTTGAATTGTTTAACTTAGTTCTTAGAACTGGGATTGTACCAGAATCTTGGGTAATTGGCACGATCAAACCATTTTATAATAAGGAAAACAAATTTGATCAAAAAAACTATAGACCTGTCACAATTGTCAGTTGTGTTGGGGAATTATTCACTTCGATTTTATGTCATAGATTATTTTTCCGATGAATTTTTATTAATAAATGAAAATCAGTTTGGATTTAGAAGTGGATATTCAACAGTCGATTGTATATTTATACTGCACTCTTTCTTTGAAATTTTAAAATTAAAAAAAAATGTTTTGTGCATTTGCGGATTTTGAAAAAGCATTTGACACAGTCAGAAGAGACTCTTTATGGTATAAGATGTTATTGAATAACATAAATGGTCATATGTATAACATAATTCATAAGATGTATGATAATATTAAGTCATGTTTATCTTATAGGGGCAATATATAAGATTATTTTTTATGCAATATTGGCCTACGTCAAGTGGAAAACTTATCCCCTTTTCTGTTCTCACTTTTCTTAAATGATTTGGAAAACTTTTTTATCAACGAGAACTTGATTGGTTTGAACACTATTGAAGATGAACTCGAAGAAACATTAGATATTTTTGTTAAACTGCTTGCAATCCTCTATGCAGATGATACTGTGCTAATGGCGGAATCTGCCAAAAAACTTTAATTATTGCTAGATAAATTCCACTGATATTGTGATGTCTGGAAAATGAAAGTAAATGTAGAAAAGACAAAAATTGTAATTTTTAGTAATGGAAGGCAACCCAAAAATTTCAGTTTTACATATCATAACTCTGCTATAGATATCGTTCAAGAATTCAACTATCTTGGGATATATTGTTCACGAAATGGCACATTTAAACACTGTACAAAACACTTAGCAGAAAAAGCTACAAAGGCAATGTATGAGGTGATCAAAAAGGGGAGAAAACATGGGTTATCTATTAGTTGTCAATTAGATTTAAATGACAAATTAGTGAAACCGGTCTTATTGTACGGTTGTGAAATTTGGGGGTTTTGGGAATAACGACATTCTGGATAGGGTTCTATTAAAATTCTGTAAGCTTCTTCTGCAGCTAAAATCTTCTACCCCAAATTGTGTGATATATGGTGAACTTGGACGAAAGCCCATCAATTTAGATATTAAAGTCCGTATGGTATTATTTTGGGTGAAATTAGTATGTGGTAAACTGACTAAATTATCAGCGACCATTTATAAACTACTGTTTAAGCTGTCAAATAAAAATGATGTAAAGTTTAGTTGGTTAAACCATGTTGAATCCATTTTTAATGACACGGGATTATCTTTGTGTGGTTATCTGAAGCATGTATTAGTGACATTTGGTTAAAGAATACAATCAGAACATCACTCCAAGATCAGTTTCAACAAACATGGTTTTCAAATGTGCAAGCATGTTCGAAGACATTAAATTATCGAATTTTAAGAAAACTTTTGGGTTTGAGAACTATTTTGATATTTTAGAATTTCGTGATATTTATACTTTACGCAAATTTAGAACCATCAACCATAAATTACCCATTGACATAGGGAGATGGACAAATATTCAGAGAGATAGTCTGTATTATTGATGTCATGTAGTGTCTGTATACCATTGTAATTGCAAAGGTTTGACAGAATAAAAAAAAAAGATATATATATCAAAATACTTAACCGTTCGTAATTAAGTTTTGTCTTAGTGTTTTGACACTAACGACCTCACAAAGTTAATATTGCAAATTAGTTTTATTGTTCAAGTATAATTATGAATAAACAAATTTCAATTATAATTTGAATCGCAAGTTGGGCAGTAACTAGATGAAAACTCTGTTGATTCTTGTTCATGTAAGTGGTTATTCTAGCATGTTTCGTTTTTTTAAAGGGGCACTAGCTACGAGATACATAAAAACAAATATGATTTTGATCTAATATCTCTTAAATCTGCGAGGAACTGTGTCGGAAGAAACGTTCTAAGACGTCTTAATACACACATATATATATATTGAAAATTTATCATAAAACCTTTAGAAAGTGTCTGAAAAATAATGAAAATGAAATAGTGTAATAATAGTTCGCTATAAGCAGCAGCAGCCAGTATGGTTCAATTGTGTCAAAATAAGCTTAGAAACATCGATCATGAATTATTCACTTGCAAGTGAAAAATTCGTCCTCATTAGATCCGTATTCATGTGAACTTTAATTTAACCCCTTAGCTAGAGATGGATTATGTATGATTGATGCGTACAGGCTATTTAAGGTGGTACCTTACACTACAGGAAGATACATGTAACTCTGTAAAAATCAACTAAACGTTTTAATCACGTTGTATTGTTAATGAAATATATAGCTTCTCAATGATCAAAATAAGTGTTTGTCAAACTGCTATATAACCAATGAAATTTTTCTGATAAAGTGGTTGGTTAAAATTTTAGAAATTTTTACATTTTTGTCCAAATTTTATCAAAATAAAACGAGCTAATTTAATTTTAGTCAATGTGTTGGGTATCACCTTAATGTCAACATTGAAAGTAAAACAAAAGTAAAACATTTGACTGACTGAATCGATCCACTAAACTATCATTCTCATACAGGTATAATCGAAAAATCCTCGAGGTCCACTGTCAATATCTATTTATATTTATGTTTATGTTTATATCGTGTTATTTGACCGTCGGTTGTTTTAAGGGGTCATCTCGTTAGTTAATTAGATGAAGACTAAATAACACAAAAAGAAGCTACATATTATTGAGTCAATGCCTTAAAAATTGATTATTTTAGACTTATTATAATTTGTATAAATGTTTTACATTGTTATAAATCTAAGATGAGAATTTGAGTCAAATCGGTGAACATGAATTTGACAAAAACTGATAATTGAATTTAGCTTTTAAGAATAAATGTCTTACCTGTAGAATAAATATCTTGGGTTTATTCCTCAGTCCTGTACAGTTTTCTGTATTAAAGATATGGATTACTTCATCAACTGAAATATCAACGCCATTGATGTCCTGAAAACAGCCATTTACACGACCGCAGCAACTGATTATGACGCATAATAAAAAATCTCTATCTTTTGTAAATTCTGATGTTTCACCTAAAAACAGACCAACATCAGCATAAAAATAAAACCTAAAAATAGGGAGATGTGGTATAATTCCCAACTATTTGCAAGAGTTAACATGGAGTGGAAGAAAGCAATTATAGGACACCGTACGGCCTCCGACGATAAAAAAAAACCATACGTATAGTATTACAGGTACCGACATGAAAATGTAAACCAAATCCACGAGAACACTAACAGGCTAATCTATATCAAAGCAATGTCCTTAATTCAAATATGAAACTTCAAAGATATGAACCGATGACAACCTGTGGGACACAAGGAATGATGCGGGGTTACATATGTTTGTATGTGCTCAATCCTCCCTTTTCTTGCGATAGTGGTGTAACAGCACAATTTTTTTTGTAAAACAAATAGTAAATATCAGATGCTATCGGCTTATCTCAAATGATCAATACGAGGAACAAAATAACTTACACAAAAAACATTGAAGCACCGAAAATATGATAACTCGCAGTTACTGAAGCTATTTCAAGGCCAATGACAACTAATAAATAAATCATGTAGATGATTTCATCGTAAAGGAATGTTCATCATTCATGTATATCAAAATATGTAAACGGCAAGGAAAAAATGCATGTTACATGCATAATTCATTACTCACAAATTCATTTCAACAACCAAAAAAAGTTATCCACGGACTAACCTTTACTTCCCTGGTTTTGGGTGTCATTAGAGTATCATTTTAAATCATTGCTTTTTTGTTTACTATTTCTCCCGTGCTGGTGTTTGTGTGTGTGTTCATTGATGTTTGTCTTGTAGTCATTTCTATTTAATTAATTTTGTCTAGAAACAATATATACTTACGTATGTTTAACAATTGATTTAAAATTGTATCTCTGTCGCTGTCCTGATTAAAAACTTCAGGTTTGGCATATTCAAGTTGTTTGAATGTTTCCTTTAATGTTTTGGTATCAGCATCAATACTGGTATGGTCACAGTCTTTAACTTTTATTGGAATAATTATGGGCTTACAAGATGGTTTTTTACTAAGGGGATAAGACTCCATATGGACAAGCTGTAAAAGTTTTAAAATCAAATAAATTATACAATAACAGACTAAATAATTTAAAACATGGTAACTTATTATCATGACATAGTCTAATATAACCTTTCAAAATTACAGAAATATATAGAGTAAATTTTGCAGTGTAAACATCGCTATTATGTGAATTTTTGAAGTAGTAGATCAAATCGAAACTACGATATCCTGGTGTATAAAACTAAACGTAACGCTTTTTAGTGTGTATTCTTTTGACTTCGCTAGATTTAGATATCTTAGATCTAGTAGTTACAATATATTTGAAATAGAAATAACGTTAAGCATGGAATCTAGATTCCTGATATGATACACGATAGATCTTACCATACAAAATACTAAGGAAGAATGTATATGTTCAGTAATTAATGTGCTGTGTATTAAATGGTGAAAGGTTTTACAGGTGCTATATTTATATTCACTATGAGGGGATTTAAATAACGTGTATTCTATATATAGATTGTTTCAGCGTTTCGTATCTAAATTAAAAGAGGTCACCATTTTCGCACATTTTTTCGTTGAACAGTTATACAGAGAAAAAAAAGTGACAAAAGTAAATTGTATATATTCAAATCAATTTATATAATCTTATATGTGTATTACCATGTAAACTTAAAACTCAGACTTTAAACAGTTAGTGTTTAACAAATTCAAAATAAGTATACAATGTAACTGTAATTACACGTATACACAACCATTTAGTAACAGTAGCTATGAGATAGTCCAGAGTCCCCTGTCCTCAGTTCTAATGACGTCGGAGTACTCTTTTTACGATTCTCAAATCAATCACCAATTGATGAATACAAATATTCCTATACGATACTGCAATATCTTCTATATGTCTCTTCATTTAGAGAAACTTCCTCGTAAAGCCGCGATATTGATAACCAGTTTGGATGAAAATGCATGCTTAATCCAATGTTGAGAATACAATAAAATCAGATAAAACGCCTAATGCCATATAAATACTAATTTAAATGTAACACACAGCGAAAACAGCAAGCTTTATGGAGTTTTGTGGCAAAGAAAGTAATGCCAAGAAATCATCAATAAAAGTTCCAGTGGACCTCCTACGTCACCAATTAATATAAAATAAAAGAAGATGTGGTATGATTACCAATGAGACAACTCACCACAAGAGACCAAAATGACACAGAAATTAACATATACATGTATAGGTCACCTTGCGGCCATGAACAAATGCCCATACCGCATAGTCAGCTATAAAAGGCCCCGAAATGACAATGTAAAACAATTCAAACGTGAAAAATTGATCTCATTCAACTAATTAACGGCCATATAGCAAATGGTCAATATTTATCATTCGTGTAATTTCCTCTATGGGTGTGTGTAAAATTGTTTAATGTTACTACACGCAATCAAATAAATGTTTTTTCAATAATTATTATAATTATATTTTTCTGCTACTTGCTAAAACGCACGCCCTTATTAGGTATACATACGAATCTAGACATACTTAAGAAGTTCGAAAAAGACATTAAGATCTAACGATGATTGGCGGGATGTATTGTGGAAAAATTATTGACTATGAACTTTTAATTGTTTAACTATGGAAGAAACGAATAGAATGTCAGAAGTTGAAGAAGAAAGTGATACTGTCGGTATTAGTATTACCGGAAGTACAGGTACACGGGAAAAAATGGCCAGAACTGGCAACAAAACAAGTAAGTCTAAGATACGCTCGTCCAAAAAAAAAGTAAAATCACAAAAATACTGAACTTAGAGGAAAATCAATTCGGAAAGTCCATAATCACATGGCAAAAACGAATGGACAAGAACTGTCATATTCCTGACTTGGTACAGGCATTTTAAAATGTAGAAAATGGTGGATTAAACCTGGTTTTATAGCGCTAACCCTCTCATTTTGATCATCAAATTCCGTTATATTTACATTGATGCGTTAACTAAACAGACACAATAAATAAAATAGTCAAAATATGGGAACATCAGTCATCGTCGTATAACAGACAGCGGACATAGAAATGAAGCTCTTCAGCTTGGAAGAAAGCGTTGCTAAAAGATTTGATAAACTTTTTGGTCTGCTACAGGCAGCTCATAAAATTGCAGATAGTTCACATACTGGTGGGTCAGCCACTCAGGAGAACGATATTACGAGAATGGATAACGTCCCTGTACAGAGGGAACGTAGACCATTAACACCTCTGGAACCTAACTTGAATGAAGAGAGAGAAACGAGATCTGTTGGGTCTGATTTTAGATCATGAAGAGAGTGATATTAATCAGTGAGTAGTCATTTCCTTGATAAAAACAGTAATTCTAAGAAAACTGACAGGTTTAGTTAATACTTAAATTCAAGTCTACAGAATATATCTACTGTTGATGGACATTCTTCAGGTAATATAAACACTACATGCAACAATGTCAATAAAGTTGATAGACTAGCTAACATTTTAAAGATGATTTACCAAGTGACAATAGTGATGAGTCAGTAGGTTTAATTTTAGATGATTCTCAAGTTAAGATTTTATCTTATTATTGGAGAACTCAACATCCTGAACGTTTGTCTGCTTATAAGGATGAATATAGATCATGTTTCCTGTGCATGAAAAATCTTTACCTGTATTACAATAGTGATGAGTCAGTAGGTTTAATTTTAGATGATTCTCAAGTTAAGATTTTATCTTATTCTTGGAGAACTCAACATCCTGAACGTTTGTCTGCTTAAAAGGATGAATATAGATCATGTTTTCCTGTGCATGAAAAATCTTTACCTGTATTACAAGTGCTAAGTTTAGATGATATGCTTGAACCTATGATTAAACGTGTGCTTACAAATAAAACTGTGAAATCTTGGGACAAACAAAAACAGTTATTTTCTCAACCTCTGAAACAAATTGAGAAGCTAGCCTTTTCTGGACAGGTAGCTGCCAGAATGGGAATTATATCTATTTCTTATAGTGGAAGATATTAGCAAGCAAAATCGAGGAAATTGTGCAAATGATGATACAAGCATGAAAATTACCACAAAGCATCATTATTATATACTTTTTAAGAAATAACTGCTGGCCATTCATTTTTTTCAAGATGGCCACGTCCATTTTCTAAAATGGCTGTTTCTTCAGTTTGAAAATACTGATTTTTCTGGAAATTTTTTTTTTTGAACTTCTTTGAGTAAAAACCAATTATCAGGCTACCTTCTTTACATCACATATTTATTAAAAACGAATATTTGATATATCCAGTATTTGCGCATGCGCAAAAATGTTACAAAATTCTTTCAAAAATATTTGAACTATTTACAATAAATTTAGTGTTTTTGGATTTCTAATGATATTATGAATTGGTTTAATAACATTTTTCAAGGTTATGATACATATGTGTCTAACACTTTTGCGCATGTGCAAACTATTTATAGACATCAAGAGCGATTTGTATGCACTACCAGGCAATTCTCAGGTATTCGAAGGATAAAGCGAAAATGTGGTGAATACGGGAGAAACATCAATTGTAAGTTTATCGTCGTGTTTGATGGATTGCACATTGAAATGACTTGTTATAAAACTCTGGGTGATATATTGCGTGAAAGGGGATGGACATGTTGTCTTACTGAAGGCAATATTGCAGCACCAAGAACGGCAGATTCTTTTTATGTATGTTCAAATGTACCTAGGACTAGACAGGCGCATCAGACAACTGCATGTAGTTTGCTTGAACTGTTAATTTCGGATTATGAAAGCTAAACTCAGAATATCTAATTATGTCATGACTCTGTGACGTACAATGATTTAAAATACTGGTGTAAAGAGTCATCTCGACCACAGTTTCATTCCTGGCGTTCAATTATAAATTTAGAACTTCTTCTGATTTTGGTATTATGCTCTTTTCATGAGTGAGATTTCGTTCTTTACAAACAGTCCATATAAAGCATGATAGCGTATTGTTTTAGGTGTTGATCGTGTAAATAATGCTCGATCGTTACCGACCCATCTCCAAGATATGACTTCCCTTCCCGAACATTACCCACAGGTGGCAATGGAATTTGAAAATGATAATTTCACTGTACGTTAGACCAGCAAATTTCTTTCTTATAACACAATTGATCAGGCACAAAAACAGAATAATGCAATTGTGAAGGGCGATGTTGGTGCCATAGGATTAACCGAAGATCCCATTTAGACAAATGATTGGTAGCTGGACCAGGAGTCAGTATACTAGACGATGAATTTGAAAGATCTTGTGGTTTGGGTCATTCTATAACAGATGAACGACCTAATGAAGACTCTACAAAAACACAAAAAGATGTCTTTAAACAGCTTTAAAGGCTTTGTAAAGTGATGAACGAGTATTCATTTCTACCATTTAAGAAATTGTTGAACAGGTAAGATATGTAAATAAACTCCAAGATATTGGTCCAAACAATACGAAGATCTTTTGAAGCAAATACAAAACGAAGGAGAACCTGCTTTTTATAACCAAATAAAAATGACAACTTCTTATCGGCCGCAAAAATGAAACTGGAAACGTCTTTGTCAAAAACAAAGCTAGAGAACCTTAAAAGTGATTGCAATATCTTTTCTAGACTTTTCATTTCTTGTCACAGTAGACAGTTTTACTTGGAATATTTCTTTATCCATAAAAACCAAACTTCTCCTCTGTCTTTATCTCAGGATGTTTCTTGAAATAGTGGTATTAAATCGCTGCAAATGGGTTTACTTGAAACATTCTGCGACTTGCTGGTCCAAATTGGGACGCATTGATCGTTGGTGGGGCAGCAATGGTTAATTCCAGGTCACAAATTTGGGCAACAATATTTGACGATTAGGCAAATGATGTCATACTGCCTTACATAAAATCTTGTATCGATAAGTATTCAAGAGTAGACATTGTATTTGATGTTTACTAAATGAATAATTTAGAGCCTGTGACAAGACAAAGGCAAGGTTTTTGTGCCAGGTGGAAAGGTGATGGTTCTGGTAGAACACCAAAGGTTTAGAGTAGTTTTCTCTGTGAAGATGACAACGAAACGAAATTGTTCAGGTTTCTTGCTGAAAAAAGAGACTAATAAAAATGTGTTATTCATGGTGAAAATATTCTTTGCAATTTCAATAAGGATACTTCCTATCTACCACTTGTAATCATAAAGAAGCAGATACACTCATGTTTGTTCATGTTCGGCATAATTATGAAAAGTGTTGTTAAATGTAATTTTAGATAGTACTGACACAGATGTAATAGTATCAAGAATTGCAGCAATCGCAAAACTAGGTAGAACACATTGTGGATAGGTAATGGAAGGAATAAATTCTTTTGTTGGCTTCCTGTACGTGACATATCAAATGCGTTTGGTCCTTTTGTAGCTGCTCTTCCTTTCGTCCATGCATTCAGTGGATGTGACACTTTGTCGAATTGTCGTGGAAAAGGGAAGAGGTCAGCTTGGCTAACAATGGAAGGTTTTTTTCAGATATAAAGGACGTTATTTTTTTGGCTTAAGTATGAAGCGAGGCACGATGTGAATTGTTTGCAAGGAAGCAACGGCATTGTGATGCAATTCCGCCTACAAGAGGTTCTTTTCCAGAGCACATCAAAAGAGAAGTAAATCAAGGAGGAGTTGTTTGGGCTCAGCCTGATTCATGTATTCGACAGGTACATGTACCAAGTCATGAACACTGGTGTTGGATGAAAGAAAGAATCAATGACAGTTGAAATCAGAAATGGACTTCTGTGACTGCCGTTGCATCCTCGAGTCAGGAACTTTTGAAATGCAGAGGCAAAAATCCAGCTGTGTTGGTAACTGTAAATGCTACCGTTCTGGTTTTCCTTGTACGGGTTGTTGTATAGGCCATTGTCAAATAATTATAGAATAAGCAACCTGTCTTTCTAACCAATCTAGACAACCTAACAAAGAGTGTTATCACTTGTTAAGTTGATGGAAATTATAAAAATATTTTCTACGTATTTGCCTCCATTTTGGAACCGGAAATCACTATTTTTCTTCATTTATGTGTTGTTTTGTCGTACTTAGGAACTGTTTTTAACTTTTTATCATAATTTACATTGGTTTATACCTATATCACATCTTTCAAGGATTTACATCCCTTGTGAAGTTGCTTGAAAGTATAAAAATTGAAATTTTTGACTTTTTTACCGGCATTTTGAAACCGGAAGTCACCTTTAGTTTCATTTATGTATTGTCTACTCGTAATTTAGGAACTGTTATTTACTTTTTAACAAATCTAACATTGGATTTTACATATATAACATACATTTCAACGGATTAACGAATTATTGCCAATTTGTAATGACGCCATTTCCAAAATGTGTGGTGGCCATCTTGAAAAAATGATTTTTTTTTCTGACCAGCAGCAGATTTTTTATAAGTATCATTCAGTCAACCTTTATACCAAATTTCATGCTTGTATCGCGATTTGCACAATTATGTCTATAATATCTCCCACTATTACATGCAACAAGCTTTAGGCACTTTGTTGGGTAATTTAGAAAATGACAATGCTTGTGAAGAAAATTGTCAATTAGTTAAGGATTTATTTGCCATGTCAACCAAATCTCTTGACCAAGTGGGTAGAGCTGGAGCCTTTCATCATATGATTAGAAGGAAATGTATTGCAATAGATGCAGGCATAAATAATTCAAATGATATTCAAGCTAAGGTCTTCTATAAATTCGTCTCATAAATCTTTACAGAGAGGTGGCTTTTGAAATAGAGACAAGAAAGACAAAGATACCAAGACATCAAAACGTTTCGTATCCCCAAGAAACAGTCCAGCTGACTCAGAGATACATGTAATTTTATTTCAAAATCAAGACAAGATACCAGTAGTGGGTCGTCTCAGATTTTTTTCTAAAAAATTTGAAAAAGATTACAAACGACCAATGGGTTTTGTCTGTAATAGAAAAAAGGTTACAAATTAGAGTTCATATAGAAACCAATTTGGCAAGGAGTAAAACAAACAGTAGTATCTCAAAAAAATATAGAAATTTTACTGCAAGAGGTAAATATTTTAATAGAAAAAGATGCAATAGAATCGGTCCAGAAAGAACAAATTCAATCAGGTTTTTACAGCACATTTTTTTCTGGTCCCCCAAAAAAAATGGGAAGATACGACCAGTCATAAATCTGAGACCGCTCAAGTGGTATCTTCAGAAAAAACATTTTCAAGATGGATTCACTGACCAAAGTCTTGAATATAGTAAAACCAGGAGATTGGGCCATAACGCTCGACCTAAGCGATGCGTACCTACATGTCCCAATATAAGTCATTGCCAATATCTAAGATTTTACCTTCAAAATCAAGAAAATCAAGCATTTCAATTCAAAGCTCTGTGCTTCGGTCCAACATCTGCCCCACGAGTCTTTACAAAAATAGTATCCGTAATGGCAGCCTACTTGAGAACGAAAAATATAAGATAAGTAGTATATCTGGACGATTGGTTAATAATAAATCAACAAAAAGCGCATCTATGCCTAGATCGAGCAGAATGTCTCAATCTCTTGGTAATATTAGGGTTCATAGTGAACAAAGAAAAATCCAAACTAGTTCCGAGTCAGAAATTGAATTGATTTATTTAGGGGCACTGTTCGACCTGGAAAAAGGGTTAATTTTCCCAACATAGGAACGAATAGACAAGTTGAATCTAGCCATTTAAAAAATAATGAAAGAAATCCAAGTGACGGCTTTAGATTTTCTTCATCTTCTAGGGATAATGGCCTCATGTATAGAACTAATTCCAAATGCTCGGTTGTACATGGGGCCAATTCAACTCCATCTTCTCTCCTTTTGGAGACCAGCATGTCAAGAGATCAAAACATTAGTCCCAGTGACACAACATCTCAAATCTCATCTAATTTGGTGGTTAAATTCAGCGAACACGCTGAAAGGCCTCTCTTTGCAACCTCAAGCGACTTGTATAACCATAAATACAGATGCTTCAAAACCAGCTTATGGGGGTGTAATGGACAAGAAATGTTTTCAAGGGGAATGATCTGTTTCAGAAAGCAAGAAACACATAAATTACTTGGAATTAGAAGCAGTAGTGCTTACAACCAAACATTTTCTAAAATATCTGATAGGTAAATCTGTACTGATAAGATCAGACAACACAACAGTGGTCCAGTACATCAACAAACAAGGGGGACCAAATCACCTCAGTTGCGTTACAAAACCTTGGAACTTTGGACTTTAGCAACTCAATCCAATATAACCCTGAAAGCAGCTCATATAGTAGGAAAGAAAAACATAATTACAGATTACCTGAGCAGGAAAACAATTCTGCACACGGAGTGGTCACTGAACACTCAAATTGTACAGAAACTTTTTCTCTTGTGGGACCAACCTCTGGTGGATTTATTTTCCTCGGCAGAGAATCGTCAGACGAAAGTGTTTTGCTCATGGATTCCACATCCTCAAGCTTTTTCCTTGGATGCCCTGACAATATCTTGGGAGAAAATGTATGCCTATGCATATCCCCAATCTGCATGATACCCAAGATGTTGCAATATGTAAGGCAGTTCCAGTGTCAGATTCTCCTGATAGGTCCTTTGTGGCCCAGGAGACACTGGTACCCCGAATTACTTCAACTATTGATATATTACCCAGTCAGTCTCCCGACACAATCAGACCTTCTCTGTCAACCGAGGTCCCAAGTGTTTCATCTGGATTCGGGGGTATTCAGTCTGACTGTTTGGCTTCTATCGACAGATAGTTCCAAGCAGAGGGCTTTTCTCAAGAAGCTAGAAATTAAATCTCAGCTTCATGGAGAAAGGGAACTCAGAAAGACTAAAGTGCAAAATTCAAAAAGGACTGTAGCTGGTGTGGTACAGGGGAAATTAATCCCCTTAATGCAACTTTAAATCAGGTAGCAGATTTTTTAGCCTATCTGTTTGAAAATGGATTGCAATATAGGACTATTTCAGGATACAGATCTATGCTTTCCAATGTTTTACCTCAGGTTGATAATACTGCAGTTAGTCAACATCCATATATAACAAGACTTATAAAAGGGGTCTTTAATTATAGACCGCCTACCACAAAATTATTACCGGAATGGGATTTGCAGTTGGTTCTAAATCTATTACAGAAAGAACCCTTTGAACCTATTGAAAATATTGATTTGAAACATTTGTCCTTTAAAACTGTTTTTCTACTCTCTATTACCACTTTTATGAGATGTAGCGATTTGCAGTCTCTCAGAGTGAACCATTCCTGTATGAGTATACAACAAAAAGGCATTACGTTTATTAGATGTGGTTTGGCAAAGCAGGATAGACAAAATCATAGAAATTTAAAAATTGTTGTTCCTGCAATGACAGACAATAAAAAGTTAGATCCTGTTACATGTTTGTTACAATATATAGAAAGAACAAAGAAATTTAGAAGCAGTTTATATAATGACCAACATGGAAAACTATTCCTTCCTACAAGTAAACCACATAAGCCTGTAATGTCACAAACTATTTCTAAATGGATCGTTCGGGTTATTAAATTAGCGTACCCTGATTCTTCATTGAAAAATATCAAGGCACATTCAACTAGGGCAATTGGATCATCTTGGGCTTTATACAAAGGTGCATCTATAAATTCTATTTTATTAGAAGCTGATTGGAGTTCAGAATCCACATTTGGAAAATTCTATCTGAGAGATTTGTCAGTCGATGTATTAGACAATTTGTAAATATGTTAAATTTTTGGGCGAGTTGCGTTGGAAAATTTGTTATTGGTGGAAATATTTTTAATATGATGATTTCATGATGAACATTATTTGTGTTGAACTATTGATGTGTTATATATAGACATTTGTACATATGGTACAATTTAGATGACATAAACTTATACAGCATACGCCCCCAGTTCAGTAGAAGTATTGCTTTGGAATCAATCCAAATGTTTGTTTCTGACTGGTAAGTATAAATAATTGAAATAAAAGTCAAAAATTTGTAATAAAGTTAAAATGTTATGAAATATTTATACTTACCAGTCAATATTCCCACCACCACCCCATGCTTTAATTTCAGTGCGGGTGTTTTGTACACGCCGATAAACTGAAGCATGGCTACACATACGATCTGATTCAGGGAATTCAAGATCATCTGTGTGTGTGTGTTTGCGAGTTATGAACGTAGTAAACAGTATGTTTCTGACTGGTAAGTATAAATATTTCATAAAATTTTAAATTGATTACAAATTTTTGAATTTTATAGATCCCTAATTTTTGACATTTTTACCTATTGCGTTTGTTATCCTTAATTTATTTTGTTTCTGCATCGTTGTCAATATAATGACATTTTCTGCAACTGCCATAGATGTGAGAGGTTAAGCTAGCTATAAAACCAGATTTAATCCACCATTTTTTACATAAGACAATGCCTGTACCAAGTAAGGAATATGAAAATGGTTATTTATTCATTTCACGAGTTGAGCTTTTGCTTTTGGCATTTGATTAGGACTCCGTTTTGAATTTTCCTCGGCGTTCGGTATTTTTTTTATTTTACTTCTGTTAAAGATCGAACACGTGTCTTTTTAGGGGGGGTAAAAAGGATGGACAAAAATGGTAGCAACAAATAATATAACTTGTAGGGTACGTTTAAACATAAAAAGAAGTTTGCATTATTTGTTTAAAAATGAAAAAAATCTACCGGGCTGATAATATGATAACTTTATAGTCATAACTTTTATATTTTTTGGTTTTAAATGCTAGTAAATTTCAGAGGCGAAACGTATGTATAATTTGTACGAATGACGTATCAAAGTCATAAAGTCTTATTTCACTTTATAATTTTTTTAGCTATTTTTTTCATTTTCTTAAAATTTCGGAATGTTCACCCTATCTTATACATTTGATTTACTTATGGTAAACGTTCCTTATTTCATCCGGGATTTTGGAAGGATTCATATTACCAAATTTTAAGCTTTCTGTGTATTTCATCGGCAGATACCGCGACCTTGTTGATAAATATTCCGTATCAACTTCACAAATAATGGACGATGTTTCTAATTACTGGCTTTGTTTGTCATTCAAATTAAGTGTTATAGTGTTCTTTTATTTGTCTTTGTAAGTAAATACTTTTCACTGATTAGTAAGTTTTGGATATTATCCATTTGATGTGGATATATAGATTCTTACACTGCAACAAGTGTATTACGATATTTCTCCACTCGAGACAGTTAAATTTTATTATTTAAAGCGCGAGGCTTGCCGAGCCCTTTAAATAATAAAATTTAACTGTCGAGAGTGGAGAAATATCGTAATACACGAGTTATAGTGTCGGAATCTGTTTCTCTAATGCTTTTTATCGTTCTTTTGCAAAGATTTTCAGAAAATTGTGCTCTTTATATGCGACGTCATCAGGCAAGGTCGCCTTTTTTCATGACGTCACAATAGGAAAATTGAGAAGAAAACAAAACATTTTGACGTCATAATCAAATTTCGACTAATCATTTGCCGAGAACAGATTTTTCACTAGTGAGGAGAAATATTTTTCTCACACCGGTCAGGAAATGTGAAAATAGCACAAAAATTAGAGAAACAAACTTATACATCCCGATCATCCCGTTATTTTCTTTTTATGTTATTGCAAAAAAAGAATTAATCTTTTCTTGCGTTTTTGTTAATGTGCTTAGCCTATATGCCTTTTTGTTTTTCTTTGTTGACATCTTTGTTTTTTTTATAGTTATTAAGATTATACCACAATGTTGACTGTTGTACCTCTATTTTTGACGTTTTTACGTATTATGTCTGTTTGTTTTGTTCACACATTGTTGTCAATGTAATGAAATTGTATGCCACTGTTATATACAAGTGACAGGTTTAGCTAGCTATAATACCAGGAATTATCCATCATTTTCTACATAAAAAAAGTAAAATCACAAAAATACTGAACTCCGAGGAAAATTTTAAAAGGAAAGTCCCTAATCGAATGTCAAAATTAAAAGCTTAAAACACATCAATCAAATGGATAAAATGATTTTACCAAGTCAGGAATACGACACATGTAATCTTTTCGTTTGGTGTCTTTGAGCTTTTGATTTTGCCATTTGATTAGGGATTTTCCGTATTGATTTTTCCTCGGATTTCGGTATTTCTGTTATTTTTCTTTTTGATATGCTGGTAGATATTATATTTTAATCGTCCGTTTGGCTGTGGGTTGTACAACCACACATCCATGTCCAGTCGTAATACGGAAGTTTAATCCGATGCATATTGTAGAAGGAGCGTTACGCTTTATGTCTTGATCCAATAAACTCTAATTTTGAAGTAACAATCGAAATCTCCCACAATTCTTCCAGGCCGAACCCCTTTTTTTCAGAACATAACAATTATATTGATTATTATTTTGCTTTCGTCATGAACATGCACGAAATATATGCCAAACAAGAATAAAGCAATCAATTAATCTTTTGGTTATTGTGTCTTGTTGTTTTTCAACTTACGTACGATACATGATTTGTTCCTGAAGGTACAATGTATTTAATTTCAATTTTAACATGTTTTTGAACTCTAGCCAACCAATGATTATTTGTTATTCTAATATGGCAGATATATAGAAATCTTCAAAGTGGTTTATTCAATTACAGATAATTCAAAATGAACAACATTAAAAGAGCTTTATCTAGACTGTTGTATTTACCTGTTCAAAATCCGAAATTCGGAATTGTGCCTTCTTTAGTTGGTACGAAAAGGTATGTTCAAAACAAAAAATGGAAAAGTAATTTTGATTTCTTCTGATATCAAGTTGAAAATTTTCTAAGACATATTTCCTTCAAGTTAAACTTTCAATTAAATGTTTTACCAAAGGAACTGGTTTTGTTAGAATTATATGTCAGTTTCCTTTTGTTTTTGGCAAAGTGTAAATTGTCGTAGTAACTGTGATGTGCAGATCGGGAGTTCTAGATGTTTGTTTAGCTCTTTATTCTGCTGTTGGAGTGTCCGGCTATTAATGTCATCCACATACTCTTTCATAGCAGCATTTACTTTAAATGTTAATTGATGTATATCAGTACCTCGTTCCTTTCTTATTTCATTACAGAATGTGTGTATAAATTTAGAACCTTGTGCAATGTTCCATTTGTTCTCCGGTTTGACCGAGTCTGACCAAGGGAATGTTTCAATAGAACCTGGAATAGACATAAAAACATAAAGATAAACAAAACATATGAGATTTATAGATTATTGCTAATCATCTCAAGGACATTGATTTACTGGCTTGAGCCGGAACGTCGAAAGTGATAAAAGCAATCGAGTTGAGATGACCAATGATAATCTGTTTATCGCTATTTTACTTACGACGACATTGTTTAATTCATTGACACGTGTTACCTTTGTTTCTAGCGATACTTATTAATATCACTTCAATTTGCTGAGAAAGAAAATTATCAGTCAGTAACATCAAAGGCAATTTTCGTAAAATAGCGATAAAATCTTTTACTTTATTCACATAAGCTGGATTTGATCGTTATCGTGATATCTGCTACTAATTATCAATTTTGAATGTGAAAGGTTTCTAAAAAAACTCAAAGTAGATTGAAACATGTATCAAAATAATATTAAATATTTAACAATTACATCCACTGTGATACCGATCAATATATACCGCTGTACACGTCATATATACTTCGCCTTACAATCAAAAATGCCATCCACTGTCGATCCCTCCGATCCAAGTCGATCGATATTCACGTATTATTTACTTCAGCTTACATTCAAAATGGCATCCACTATCGATCTATCTGATGTATTTAGATCGATGTTTACGTTATCTCGGACCATGCTTCCAAACCAAATGACACCCATTGTCGATCCATTCCACCAATTTAGATAGATGCGTATCGATATATTCAGATCGATGTTTACCTTATCTCTACCCTAGCTTACAAACAAAATGACATCCACTGTCGATCCTTCTGATTATGTAGATCGATGCGTATGTAATATATACGTCTACTTAAAACAAAATGGCGTCTCCTGTCGATCCATCCGATGTATTTAGATTAATGTTTACGTTATCTCTACCCTAGCTTAAAAACAAAATGGCGTTTCTTGTCGATCGATGTAGATCGATACGTATGTAATCTCTTTTTAAAGTTACAAACCAAATGGCGTCCACTGCCGATCCACCGGATCAATTTAGATCGATGTTTACGTTATCTCTACTTAAGCCTACAAACATATTGGCGTCCCAAGGCGATCAATCCTAACCATTTAGATTGATGTTTACGTTATCTCTTCTTCAGCTTTCAACCAGAATTCCATCCACTGTTGATCCATCCAATCTATTTAGATAACTGTTACTGTTATCTCTATCATAGCTTACAAACCAAATTACATCCACTGTCGATTCATCAAAACCGTTTTAGATCGATGCAAATGTAATCTCTATATGATCTTGCAAAGCAAAGGGTGTCCACCGCTGATCCTTTCGATCTTTAAAATCGATATTTCCGTTATCTCTGGTCTAGCCTACTAACAAAATCGACTGTTGGTCCATCCAATCTATTAAGATCGTAATTTCCGTTATCTCTACCCTAGCTTTCGAACAAAATGACATCCACTGTCCATAATTCCGATCCATTTATATCGATTTTTACGTTATCTCTACTTTAGCCTACAACCATAATGGCATTCCAACGCGGTCCATCCGAACCATTTAGATCGATGTTTACGTTATCTCTTCTTCAGCTTTCAAACAGAATTCCATCCCCTGTCGATCCATCCAATCTATTTAGATAAATGTTACTGTTATCTCTATCATAGCTTGCAAACCAAATTACATCCACTGTCGATTCATCAAAACCATTTTAGATCGATGCAAATGTAATCTCTATATGAACTTGCAAGGCAAATGGCCTCCACTGCCGATCCTTTCGATGTTTTCGTTATCTCTGGTCTAGCTTACAAACAAAATGACATCGACTGTTGATCCATCCATTTTGTTTATATCGAAATTTTCGTAATCTCTATTTCTATCCTAGCTTTCGAACAAAATGACATCCACAGTCGATAATTCTTATCCATTTATATCGATGTTTCCGTTATCTCTGGTCTAGCTTACAAACAAAATGATATCCACTGTTGATCCATCTCTTTTTAATCTTGCAAACCAAATACTATTCACTGTCGATCCAACCGATCTATTTAGATCAAAGTTTCGGTTATCACAAGCCTAGCTTACAAACCAAATGACATCCATTGTCGATCTATGCTTATGTAATCTTTACTTATGCTAGAAAAAAGAATGCCGTCCACTGCCGATCAATCCAAACTATTTATATCGATGTTAACGTAATCTCTACTTAAGCTTACAAACCAATTGGCACCACCTGGCGATTTATCCAATCCATTTAGATCGATGTTTAGTGTTATATTTAACATTTTCATAAAAGCGCGAGGCTTTGCTACCCACAAAACCAGGTTCAACCAACTATGTGTTCTTAAAATGTCCTGTACCAAGTCAGGAAAATGGCAATTGTTATCTTATAGGTCGTTTCTGTGTGTGTTGCATTGTCGTTTATATTTTGTTGCACTCCAGTTTTTTTTATTGCTGCAGTGTATTCCTACTATGGCTGATGTGGTTCTCTCGGTGTTAGCTTGTAACCCGGATTTGTTTTCTCTCAATCGATTTATAATTTTCGAACAGCCTTTATTTAACGTGATCTCTTCTTATGCCTACATACCAAATAACATTACCTGTCGGTCTACTCGATCCATCAGGTCGTTGTTTAATTAATATCTTATTAATCTTACAAACCAAAGGGCATCCACTGTCCATACATCCAATATATTTAGATCGATGTTTCGTTATCTCTATTTTAACTTACTTGGAATACTACAATGATAAATTAAACTGTCCGCCTGAGTTGGCAGTCTTGTTAGATCTCCTTCTGTGTTTGAAAATTGACCGGGCGTCTTTGTGGAAATATTTAAATCATCCGTCTACAAAACAAAGGCATTTTTTTAAGAACTTGATTTTTGAGTATATAGTTTGCAGAAAACTTCATGTTAATAATAAAACAAACTCCATGGTATTTCTTGTTAATGATGTTTGTGTTAGTAGCAAATACAGTTAAAATTATTAGGCATTATGTTAAAGCCATTCGATGCATTCTATTTCACTTATAGAATGACTGATATTTCTAATCTTCTCATCAAACTTAATCACGATGTATATCTTATCTCTTAATTTTGCCTTTTGAAAGAATTTCCATGTGGATTCTTATTACACCTGGATTTTACAGCATAGACATCGTTTTCAAATGTGATGTTAATACTATAACGGGTTGACTATCCTGCAATGTGGAATTACCACCTATATTAACACATAATGAATTATTCAAATGTTGTTGTTTTTTCAGAATTAAAATTTACATGTTGAACTTTTTTTTTCTGGAGAAATATAATTCTATCCATTCTGTTGATATACTTTTTTCTCCGATATAATAAAATTTCTCTAAGAATCAAAATCTTTACTAACAATTTCTCAAACCTCACTGGGCTATATGTTGTCATTTTTAATTATTCAAGAAGTTGTATAATTATGCAAATACACGTCTTTAAAAAATTCTAAGATACACTATCACAAATTAAACGGTAAAAAAATAATATGCATATAAAGATGTATTAGTTAAATAGGTTTTCAGTAATTGACGAAAAATGAACATTTATTTTGAAATGAATAACATTTAAACCTAATTATAAGAACAAATGTCTTACCTGTAGAATAAATATCTTGGGTTTACCTCTCAGTCCGATACAGTTTTCTGTATTAAAGATATGGATTACTTCATCAACAGAAATATCAACCCCATTGAAGTCCTTAAAACAGCCATTCATATCACTGCAACTTATTATGACGCATAATAAAAAATCTGTATCTTCAGTAAATTCTGATTTTTCACCTGAAAAAAAAATATCAGTATGTGTATATATGGTGCACATAAACATAGGGAGATGTGGTATAATTCTAAACTATTCGCAAGAGTTCAAATGGAATGGGAAAAGCAGTTATAGGACACCGAACGGCCTCCGACGAAAAAAAACCATACGTATAGTATAACAGGTACCGACATAAAAATATAAACAAAATCAACGAGAACGCTTACAGGCTAATTTATATCAAAGCAATGTCCTTAATTAAGATATGAAACTTCAAAGATATGAACCGGTGACAACCTGTGGCACACAAGGAATGATGCGGGGTTAAATATGTTTGTGAGCGATTAATCCTCCCCTTACCTGCGACAGTGGTGTAACATTACATTTTTTGGTAAAACAAATTGTAAATATCAGTTGTTATATGCTTATCTCAAAAGATCAGTACGAGGCACAAAACAACTGACATAAAGCCATTAAAGCACTGAAATATGATAACTCGCAGTTACTGAAACTATTCTAAGGTCAATGACAACTTATAAATAAATCATGTTTTAAATGATTTCATTGAAAACGAATCTTCATCATTCCTGTATATTAAGTAAAGGCAACAGTAGTATACACAGTGGCAGATCCAGGGGAGGGTTCCGGGGATTGGAACTCCCCTTTTGGGGGGCGACCATTGCATTTGAATGGGGAACTATAGTTGGAACCCCCGACCCCTTGTCCTGGGTTTGAAACCCCCCTTTTTAAAATGGCGTGATCCGCCCCTGATTCAGCTGTTCGAAAGTCATAAATCGATTGAGAGAAAACAAATTCCGATTACAAACTAAAACCGAGGACAACTTTAAGAGGAAAACAACGAACAACAGAAACACTAAAGTGAACAAAAATCCGAACGACAATTTAACACACACAGAAACAATTTCTGAGATAAAAACTGACAACTTCCTGACTTGGTACAGGACAAATGATGGGTTGGACCTGATTTTCTGGCTAGCCAAACTTCACGCTTGTATGTAAATGTTAAATATAACACTAAAAGGACAACATTACATGACAGGACTGCAGTACAAATCAATGCAAGAGCATACAGGACAGAGAAATACACAAATAAACAATACAATAACACTTATCGAATTGCTAATAGTTATCAAAGGCACCAGGATTATAACTTAATACGCCAGACGCGCGTTTTATCTACAGAAGACTCATCAATGACGCTCATTTCAAAACAGTTAGAAAACCAACAAGTATAAAGTCAAAGAGCATTGATGACCTAAAATTCCAAAAATATGGAAACGTCAAGGAAAATCGTTGTGTTACATGTATAGATTCATTATCCACAAGTTCATTTCAACAACAAAACGCAGGTAATCTACGGACTAACCCACCTTTCCGTCTATGGTTTTGGATCTGGTGAGAATTTTATTTAAATCATTGTTTGTTTGTTTACTATTCTCCTTTGCTGCGTGTTTGTGTGTGTGTTCATTGATGTTCTTAAAATAGTTACATCACGGTTTATCATGTAATGGAAATTAAAATCATTTCATTTTTTAGTAAGTTTGTCTAGAAACAATGTATACTTACGTATATTTAACAATTGATTTAATATTGCATCTCTGTCGCTGTCCTGATTAAAAACTTCAGGTTCGGCATATCCAAGCTGTTTGAATGTTTCCTTTACTGTCTTTGTATCAGCATCAATACTGGTATAGTCACAGTCTTTAACTTTTATTGGAATAATTATTGGCTTACAGTATGGTTTTTTACTCCGGGTATAAGTCTCCATTTGGACAAGCTGTAAAAGTTTAACAATCAAATAAATTATACAATAACAGACTAAACTAGAGGCTCAAAAGAGCTGTGTCGCTCACCTTGGTCTATGTGCATATCATAAACAAAGGACACAGATGGATTGATGACAAAATTGTGTTTAGGTGAAGGTGATGTGTTTGTAGATCTTACTTTATTGAACATTCTTGCTGCTGACAATTATCTCTCTATCTATATTAAACTTGGCCCAGTAGTAATATTTTGTAAAAATTTCCAAAACTTACAAAATTTATGAAAATTGTTAAAAATTGACTAGAAAGGGCAATATCTCCTTAAGGGGTCAATTTACCATTTTGATCATGCTGACTTATTTGTAGGGGTTACCTTGCTGTACATTATGCTGTTACAGTTTATCTGTACCTATAATAATATTTAAGATAATAACCAAAAGCTGCAAAATTTTATTAAAATTACCAATTCAGTGGCAGCAACCCAACAACGGGTTACCTGTTTGGTCTACAAATTTCAGGGCAGACAGACCTTGACTTATCAAGTAAATTTATCATGTCAGATTTGCTCTAAATGCTTTGGTTTTAGAGATATAAGCCAAAATCTACATTTAACCCTTATGTTCTATTTTTAGCCATAATGGCCATCTTTAAGAAGATATCCCAATGATGATTGTGGCTAAGTTTGGTTAAATTTGGCCCAGTAGTTTCAGAGGAGAAGATTTTTTTAAAAGATTACTAAAATGTTGGAAAAATGGTTAAAAATTGACCATAAAGGGTAATAATTCCTTAAGGGGTCAAATGACAATTTTGGTCATCGTGACTTATTTGTAGATCTTACTTTGCTGAACATTATTGCTGTTTACAGTTTATCTGTATCTTTTATAATATTCAAGATAATAACCAAAAACTGCAAAATTTCCTTAAAATTACTAATTCGGGGTCGCAATTCAACAATGGGTCCAATTTGCCTGAAAATTTATAAAAGCAGATAGATTTTGACCTGATAAACAAATATACCCTTTGTTAGATTTCCTCTAAATGCTTTGGTTTCAGAGATATAAGCGAAAATCTACATTTAACCCCTATGTTCTATTTTAGTCATGGCGGCCATCTTGGTTGGTTGGCAGGGTCATCGGAAACATTTTTTAAACTAGATACCCCAATGATAATTGTGGCCAAGACTTGTTAAACTTGGCCCAGTAGTTTCAGAGGAGAAGGTTTTTGTAACAGTTTACGGACACAGGACACAGGACGCCGGACGACGGACGCCAAGTGATGAGAAAATCTCACGTGGCCCTTCGAACAGGGGAGCTAATAATTTAAAACATAGTATATGTAACTTATTATCTAGACGTAGTCTTATAACCTTTCAAAATTACAGAAATATATAGAGTATTTTTTTAAGTGTAAACATCGCTATTAGGTGAACTTTTGAAGTAGTAGATCAAATCGAAACTACGTTATCCTGGTGTATAAAACTAAACGTAACGCTATTTATTGTGTATTCTTTTGACTTTGCTACATTTAGTATTTACAATATATTTGAAATTGAAATAACGTAAAGTATGGAATCTAGATTCCTGATATGATACACGATAGATCTTACCATACAAAATACTAACTAAAGGACGAATATATGTTCTCAGTTATATATGTGTTGTGTAATGGTGAAAGGTTTTACCGGTGCTATATTTATTCACTATGAGGGACATAACGTGTATTCTATATATAGATTGTGTGTAGCGTTTTGTATCTAAAGAGGTCAACATTTTCGCGAATTTTTTTCTGCAAGTATACAATTATACAGAGAAAAAAAGTGACAAAAGTAAATTGTAAATTAAACTGTGTCATTCAATTTAGATGTGTATTAGTTTTACCATATAAACTTTAAACTCAGTTAAAATACCTATATACAATATAATTCAAATTACATTTAGACACAATCATTTGGTAACAGTAGCTATGAGATAGTACATAGTCCCTTGTCCTTAGTTCTAATGACGTTAATGTAGGAACCCAATCTTTTTTTAAAAGGGGTTGCATGGACAAATATTTTAAGTTCGCAAATATGGCTATTGACTGTCGTCAGAGTACTCTTTTTACGACTATCAAATCAATCACCAATTGATGAATCCAAATATTTCTAGACGATACTTTAATGCTATCTCTTATGTATCTCTTCAATTAGAGAAACTTCCTCGTAAAGCCGCGATATTGATAATCAGTTTGGATGCAAATGCTTATAATCCAATGTTGAAAAAATACAATAAAATCAGATAAACCGCTTAATGCCATAAATACTCATTTAAATGTAACACACAACGAAAACAGCAAGCTTTATGGAGTTTTGTGGCAAAGTACGTCATATCAAGAAATCCTCGCTAAAAGTTCCAGTGGACCTCCTACGTCACCAATTAATATAAAAAAAAAGAAGATGTGGTATGATTGCTAATGAGACAACTCACCACAAGAGACCAAAATGACACAGAAATTAACATATATAGGTCACCTTGCGGCCTTGAACAATGAACAAAGCCCATACCGCAGTCACCTATAAAAGGCCCCGAAATGACAATATAAAACAATTCAAACGTGAAAAATAATAGTTGGAGATTTGATCTCATTTAACCAATTAATTTATGACCTGCATGTACGTGTCCCTTAGAACACGGCCATATAGCAAATAGTCAATATTATTCATCCATGTAATTTGCTCTATGGGGTGTTTGTAAAATTTCAACGAAGGCAATTTCTTGGCATGTTTAAACTTACTACACGCAATCTAATGCGTGTTTTTTCAATATCATTGTTATGATATATTTTTGTACTACTTTTTTAAAAAGCACGCCTTTACTAGGTATACATACGAATCTAGACATACTTTAGAATTCTGAAAAAAAACCAACAAAATCATACGATGTTTGGCGATGTATTGTTGAAAAATTATTGTTCGTACAAAGGGAAATTCCAACGTTCCTTTCACGAACAAAGATATGTAATGCAAATAATTTGAGAAGATTGCACACATATATGTTATAATCGAGACGAATTTATCTAATAATCGTTAAAAAAAATAAGGAATTTTCTGTGCAGACAAAACTGTTTATATTCACGCAGAGACATTTTTTAAGATTTCGGGTAATTGTGTCATGCTTAAAAAGTAATAAGAACAGTTTTGAAACTAGTTCGTGGATAGAGGTTTAGTTTGTGTATTTAAAAGTTTTGAAAATATCATTATTAGTGACCACATTCATTAAAATTAAAGCAAATAATAGCTTGAACTTAACTTTTGCATTTCACGCGGCGAGACTTAATTTACAAAGATAAGTATTTTGTGAGTAAATAGTTCGAAATGGTAAAGGATGCAATGAAAATCACAATAACTAAGACGAATGCTACATTGATAAGCACGGTTTAATTACAAAATACAATGACAAAAAACTTTTGGAAAAATTAAAATATTGAAAGACTATGCAGATAAATGTTGTACGGTATTTTATTATCTGTTTTAAACATTTTTGATCGCCATAACGCTCTTTATGTCCCGACTGCTTGTTCACTGGAACAGTTTGACAGTAAATTAAACTTAATTTGTACAAATATCATAAATTGAACATTGATACTGTTTCATGTTGTAAGCAATTATTTTATTGTTTCTGATTACAAGTATCTGTAAACAATAACTTAATCAAATAGAAAAAAAAAAACATTTTCCTTTTCAGTCCATTAAATAAGTTTGAACTCTCCTTGAACCAGTATCTTGGGAATAATCATGTTAAATTTCTCGATTATAATATCCTTTAAAAAGACCCTGAAGGACATTTCTGACAACCAGATCTAAAAGTAATAATGAATTATTAGTTTCAGAAAAAGAAATCAATGTCAAAAGTTTAAGAGAAATTGTATGTTATGGAATTGTTTTTTATAAAAGTTATTAGTTATGATACATCAACGCATCAAAAGATATTTGTTCTAAATGAAATAAAAATGATTTTTCTTGTATTTCTATAAAAACAGATTATGGGTTCATGAGATTCAGAGCCGTGTACCCGAACATTTATGAGTATTGTTATTTTCACTTTCGAAATACATTTTTATGTCATCGATAAATGCTTTTTTGTGTTCCCCAAAGGTTATATCTCACTGTTGTAGCTTTTTGTTAGTTTTTCACTGTATCTAATATTTCATTAAAAGCAATGTATTTAGTATTTTGGCGACACCTACAAGAAAACAATGCGAGCTGGTGTGAAGGAGGGCAATGATGGTTATCTTGTCTTACCCCAAGATTGCAACAGAATATTAAAATATCAGTACATGAATGTATTCTAACCATAAAATATTACCAAATTTGAAACATAACAAACATTTAAGGAAGTATTGATTTGAGCACAAACATATAAGTGTATATTTAGTTGATGTTAGATCTTTGTTTTGTCTGTTTAAATGCTGATGGTTTTTTCCAGGCCCTAAAGGGGATTCATAGCTTGGTTTGTTGTTCGAACTCTTGTTTTATTGTTGAGAACGGAGTTTTTTTCAGGCACTAAGGGTGATTCATAGCTGCTATATTGTTCGAACTCTTGTTAATGTTGGGAGTGTTTTCCAGACTAAGGGGGATACAGAGCTTAGTATGTTGTTCAAACACCTGTTTTTGTAAGGAACCGTGCTTTGATCTCTACATGTGTCTTGGTATTTTTGTGGTTGAATAACACTCTCATTGCGCTCTTTTATTCATAATAAAACATCAAAACAAAATCAAAAACATTCAAAACCACAAAAAAAAACAAAGGAACGAGAACTCTTTAAAAGTATAGGCTGAACATTGGATTCCAAAGAGGATTATTGTAATTGTAACAGTAACTTAGCATTGTAGACACCCAAGAGTAAGTAGCTGCGATTACCGTAATTATCTTCGGCTTTCCATTTTTGTGTGTATATGAATAAACTCATCATAGATACCAGGATTAAAGTTTGCATTTACGTCAGACGCGCATTTAGCATAAAGTAGAAGAGCATTGAGTGTTCCTAATGAAGGTTATATCAGGAAAGAGCTTCAGACGCAACTTTATAACTTGTTTTTGGATTTTTTCTATTAAGTCTTTCCTTAATTTTGTTTATCGTCACTGTTAGGTTAATTATAACTCCAGATTATTTTAACGTTACAATTTGAGTGTCTTTCGGTTAATAGTCCACAGACTGCTGTAACATTGTGTAAGGACAGATGAAATATTAGTTTGTAGAAATGTTCTTGTCCCTGTTCTACAATTAGATACACAAGCAATAATTATAATTGTGCATTGACAAGAAAACTAATTATTGGCAAACCGCATTTAGATTATGTCATTATACCATTTTCTGTATAATGTCAATTACAGAAATGTCAAGCAGAAAAAACATGAAAGAAAATGAATATCTTTCGCCAAAACTTTAACGATTTGTGATAAACCAACATGATCGATGCATGCATGTTATAAATCTTCAAATTATTTCAAGGGATGGTATTTTCTTTAAAATTATTTATGAAATTATAAACGTTTTCTCTTACCTAGCCGTTGTAAGCAATTGATAGCAAAGATAATATTAACAATGCAAATTGTTTGATGCACTAGATGCATGTTTAGATAATTATTATGTTTCTTCAGTGATGCTCAATCCAAAATCCAATAAAGGATACTCGTCAGTAGGGGCGCGTTTCCACGTATTCATCCCAGAGATCATCTATGTTGTTAAACCCGAGTCGCTTCTGTTAAAGACAATTCGTAGATAAACTTAACATATTATTATACTTAAGTGTGCATTTAATAAGGTATGGGCACTTTTTGTCATTATTTACATTGAAAATACTTATATAAAGTAAACCAGGAGAAAGTGTAGGTATGATACAATTATCTTAAACTTTTGATCCTTGGTAATAGTTCTTAGAAGTAAAATCTGCGAAACATGAATCAAATCTGTCTAATCAAGGTACATCTTCCATATAGATCTATATGTTATCACTGTTAATAATTGCTATAGATTTTTTCGTGTGAATCTTATAATGTACAATGATACCATTTGGTAATAGTGGTAACAACTTGAAAGCGCACACAAAACGTTATATAGGAATAGAATAAGTAACTCTATGTTCCACTGTTGTTTAACAGACCAGATACTTAGATAAATAAAGAACACTTCAATACAAACAGTGCCGTTTGAAAAGTTTTCCTATAGATTTGCCAAGAACTGCTCATAGCCTGAGGTTGAACGCAAACCTTGATAACTAATTTAGCATATATATATAGCACTACGAAGATAATTTTGATAACATTTTTTTTAAAGCAAAAATGCCCCCCCCCCCTTTTTCCAAAAAAAAAAAGTGCAGATTTGGCACTATAAAAAAGATTTCTCAGAACGTATTAGACTAATGCGCCAATGGGAATGTGGATGTAGAGTGTAATTATGACAAAAACGCCTTAGATATAGAAATCTCGTATAATAGTAGTACAGGAAGATAGACCATTGCCCTTGGATAACAAATATAAATCTATTTGAAAATATTTGTAATTTGTTCGAAATATGAGGTGCACATAATCAATAGATATGAAATTACTGTCTAGGGTTAAGTTAAAATTTATGTAAAACTGCTACATGTCGGACGTTTTATAGCTGACCATACGTTATTCTCGTTGAAGGCCATACGATGACCTATAATTGCTTTTCACATCCTATGAACTCTGGTGAATAGTTGTCTCCTTTCATAGAGTGATATATGACACCATGCAAACAAAGTATCACTGAAAAATGACTAGTAAATGTATAAAACACAATATGTACGTGTTCAATCAATGTGGAATGACTAATCAAAATTGAATAATGTTAAAAGAAATTTTTTTAAGCAATCACAGACTAGGTAACCTCGATAGGTTTCGGACGTACCGTGATTCAAGCTCTTGCCTCTGAAGACTCGGGTAGGATTGAGTCCAATTTACACATTAAAATGATATCAGGAATAGCAAAAACAATATTAGACAGTACAATATACCACCCTCATAATTCAGACTCCTCCAAAAGCGCCATTCATGAACTTATAAAGAATAACCAAACAACGAACAATAATGGTCCAGGTACAAGCTAAATGTCTTCGGTTTAAACCACTTTTTTGGCGCACAAACTAATTACCTCTCGAAAACAGATATAACACCGCCAATGGCAAAATCAAAAGCTCAAACACCAGTGGCGGATCCAGAACTTTTTGTAAAAGGAGGGGGTGATAACTGACCTAAAATGGGCCCTCTCCAGTCACACTTTAGTCATTCCCTATATAATCAACAAAAATTTTCTCACAAAAGGGAGGCCCAGGCTACCCCCCCCCCCCCCCCCCCCCCCCCCCTGGTCAATCTATGAACACATCAAACGAATGGATAACAACTATCATAAAAAAACGATTGCTTGCGTAGTGCTGATAAGTTTTTTTTTACCGATATTCAACAAATTTAAATAACTTTGCAGCATAAGTTATATTTACCAGATACATTGACAAGTATTATTATGACTGACACGAAACATTGACCAGAAACAAGACAAGTGATAAATAACGAAGAAGAACAAAGGGGAAGATATGATTACATTAATGTAGCCA
The DNA here is from genome assembly GCF_963676685.1 of Mytilus edulis. NCBI lineage: Eukaryota > Metazoa > Mollusca > Bivalvia > Mytilida > Mytilidae > Mytilus > Mytilus edulis. The sequence goes on along the minus strand of NC_092352.1, from coordinate 10,725,302 downwards.
CTGAAAAAGCAAAAACAATGTTTACTTATTCGATGTCTGTAAAATTTATGTATTCCTTTCGCATGAATAAACTAGTTACTTTAATCTGGAATCTTCTTTAGTGCAGGCAGGTTATTTGTAATGTCATCCATCATCTTGAAATTTGAGTATTTGACGTTAACACTATTCTGAGCAAACTAAACATGACAAACATGAACAAGAGATTTACCCAAACAGATATTGTAAACACATTTTAAAACAGTTTTGTAAAAACACATTTTAGGATAAATCTCTTGCTTGAGTGAGACTCAAAATGCGACTATTTTCACAGTTATTTCTATATTTGAGCTAATTGTAAGTAGTTTGAAGCTCTTATGCCAATTTAACCACATTCATCAATCTGAAATATAATGGTTCATAGATTTATAATACTTTTTGATTAAGAATTAAGGTGCAAAGACGTGGACTTATCATACCTTTTCCTTTCCCTTCTAAATTGATTTTTTTATTAGAATGACAGTATCACATTTTAGATATTGAACATAAGATGAATACAAGCTGCATCTGTTACACAGAAATATCATCACTTATTGAAGAATACACCCCATTGTGGTCAATAGCTCGTACCAAAAAGAACAGATTGAGGTTTGATTTACTTTTCAGTTTCTCAGTAAGCAGTATATTGATAAAAGTGTTTTTTGTTTCCTGCCACTGGATGACATCAGCGCCACCTTGTGTAGTTCCAACAGATACTTCATATACCAGACTGCCAGCGTTAATAAAACAGTCACTCCAGTTGATTATTATCTCATCGTCCTTTTTTACTGTAGAAAGTTTAGACCCATCTGTTTAAAAGACAAATATGATACATAGATTAGTAAACACTTGTTTTTAATAATAAACAAGTAAAATAATAATAATAAAAAAAACATGTACCGCGAAATTTTCCAAAGCATATAAATTAATCATCGATCTTTAAAAGGCTTTATGTTGATAATCCTTAGTTTTTCTGTGTACTTATTTTGACTGATGGTTTTTATGCATGTCAATTTACTCTGATAGGCTTTTGTTTCCACTGATGGTGTTGATACACCATTCCCCACTCTGTCTTTACTTATTTACATATTTGTTTTATCCGTGATTTTAATTGTTTTTTTACCATATTTAAGCACAATAAATGGTGTCTTCTTTTTTTTTTACAACACACTATGATTTTCTTGAGCATAACACATGTTTCTTGATTACCTGAAATTAGGTGTATTGTCACTTTGATAATACACCACATATCCTTTTTTCAGGTATGTATGTAATCAAATGATGAATTTAAAACTTCTCATTAAAAATTAAAATTAGATTTAAATCACGCAAATTCCTTACTTTTAGTCCACTAGCAGCTGTACTGAGCCAGCGGTAGTAAAAATACAAATCCTATGATGGTTTTTTTATATTATTATTTCATGTATTAGAAAGAACATTAAAGAGCAGAATTCTAGTCAAGCGCGTTTTCTTGTAAAACATGATGTAAATTGAAAACGAGTTTAAAATGGAAGATATTAAGATGCTTCTTACAAAATAAGGACTGTGCAATACTCAGTTATTTATTTGATCACGAAATATCATACTCGCTCTGATTCACGGTCACATGACAAAATTATGTCTATGAGCTGATAAACAAAACACTGTCAGTCAATCAGAAGACGCGTTACATCCAAAATTGAAATTAAATTATATTTAATTGCAATTGGTAAATTGACATTTCAACAGACAGTCTGTATGGTACTGATGGAGCAAACCTACCGGTCTTCATGTTCATAAGAAACAAAACTCTCTAGAAAAAGAAAACAAAATCTCTAGCGAAGTTCTCTAATTTTCTTTTCAGACAGAGTCCTGCCACTCACCCACATATACTTACCAACAACAGTAGGGGTTGATGTGTTTACTGTAATATTTGTATAAATTTTACTACTCCGGATATACATAGCATTCATAGCAGCTATACTAGCAGTATATGAGGTATCGGGCAGATCTAAGCCAGTCATCACCATGTAAGATACTTGTTTGTTGATGTCCAAAATGGAGTTCTTTAAATGAATACTTTCGCCATCAAACTGTACCTACAATTTTATTAAGGTTATTGAAATTGTGTATTACTGTTGCTTATTTATAAAAAGTTTACAAAACTAAAATTAAAGACATATACTTTTACCTATCAGAAACTTTTGTTCTGATTTTAAAATTTTAAATTGATAGTTTAATGGATTGTTGGATATTTAAAATCCAGTTGCAAATTTTTCATGCATTTTAAGGACATGAACAAAAAAAACAATAAATTCAATAGGTTGGTCCTTACTCGAATCCGGCCGGGAAGAAGTAGGGGAAAAAATGGACTGCAACTGGAAAATTTGGGTATAGCGGATAGGAACATAAATTTAGCATTCCAACAGGCCATGCACACACGGATCCCTTAGAGTTGTTGCGAGGGTTCTTAACGTGTAGAGAACGTAAAACAATCTCTACGCGAAGCATGATATATTACATTCCTGTTCTGACCGAACGTGACTGCGTACTTTTTCATCACACGAAATCAAAACATTAATTTTCAACAAGGATTTTACAAGGATATCAGAAGAAGACCCAGAGTGACCATATATCGATTGCCCAGTCTACTTTGAGATTAAAACAAATAAAGCCTAATTTGACATCCTTACAATACTAAAACACTTTCACATATAATGATTAAAACATTATAAACTCCTTATTATCGGAAATGTTGAAACAAACCCAGGCCCAAGTTTTCGTAATGAATCGAACGCACCGTCGGTGAATGAAACACAACCACAAGAAAATTTTATATCCATTTGTAGTCTCAACATAAGATCCGTGAGAAATAAACTAAAATTTCTAAATAATTTTTGTGATGAATTTGATATTATTACGTTATCGGAAACACACTTAGATCCCAACATTGCAGATGACGATATAAAACTTGATTCCTTCTCTTCAAATATAGTCCGAAAAGATAGGAACAGCTTTGGTGGTGGTTTACTCATTTATGTCAAAGATGGTATCGGACTCAATCGAATAAATGCACTCGAAACGAAAGAAGACGAATCCCTTTTTGTCAATATCTATGTTAAAGGTCAAAGCTTCTTATTGTGTCACACTTATCGATCGCCTAATTCAGATAATAACTACTGGACACGATTAAATCATGCAATTGGGATGGGTTTGCAGGTCAATGAGAGGATGGTAATAACGGGCGATTTGAACTCTGACTTACTTACTACGCATAATAACAAACTGATTGACACATTAAATTTGTTCAATTTAACCAACGTTATTGAATTACCTACTGGAGTAACGGACCATAGTAGCACTCTGCTAGATCCGATTATTATTAGTGACTCTATGTCATGTTCCTTTTCAAATGTTCTAAAAACTCCATCTGCAATTAGTGATCATGATGCACCTATTGCATTTCTCGAATGTCCAATGTCCGACTTTAAATCTTTTAAAAGAGAAATATGGCTATACGATCGGGCTGATAAATCCAAATTTGCTGAGAAATTAGACGAAATAGACTGGAATACTATGCTTCCCGAAAGAAAATGCATTCCTACTAAAATAGTAACTGTACGACATAATGACAAACACTGGTTCAATAATGACATAAGACGTGAAATTCGAATTCGAGATAGATTAAGAAAAAAAGCGATTAAATATAATTGTGAAAATAATATTATGAAGAACAAAAAACAGAGAAATAAAGTAAATAATATGAAAAAAATCGCCAAAGAAAATTTTGAAACAAATTTGGACTGTCTAATATCGAAACAACCCTCAAACTCAAAAACGTATTGGAAATTGATGAAAACGTTAATTAAATCCAAAAAAGGTTCAGAAACCATACCCCCTCTCCAAAATATTATAAATGATAATGAACTGAATGATACTGTATATGAAGATGAGGAGAAATGTACTTTGTTAAACAAATATTTTAGTATGATTTCAAAGCTAGATGAAGATCATGTTGATTTGCCCGAATTTGATACAAAAACTAATAGTAAGTTTTCAGACATCCAAGTAAATATAAAAGAAATAATAGATAGTATTCAGATATTAGATCCAAACAAAGCATCTGGTCCTGATGTGATCAATCATAAGATGCTAAAGCTGTGTCCAGAAAAGGTAGCAGTTCCGCTCCATATTATATTTAATAAGTCCTTAAGAGAGGGGATATACCCAACTAGCTGGAAGATAGCAAATCTGATACCCATTTTCAAAAAGGGAGACTCATCTCTGCCATCAAATTATAGACCGATATCCTTAATTAGTTGTGTAGGAAAAGTTATGGAAAGAGTTGTGTTTAAGCACTTATACAATCATTTAAAAGCTAATAAATTAATTTATGAGTATCAATCAGGATTTCTCCCTAACAATTCAACTGTTCATCAACTCCTAGAAATATATAATTGCATATTAAACTCCTTGGGAAAAAAAGATATAAACTGTTTTGTATTCTGTGACTTCTCTAAAGCTTTCAACAAAGTTTGGCATAGGGGTCTTATATGTAAAATGAAAGCGTATGGTGTTGACGGAAATGTATTGAATTGGTTTCAGGATTATCTACACGACAGAAAACAGAGAGTAGTATTAAATAACTCGTCTTCTTCCTTCTGTAATGTCTCAGCTGGTGTTCCCCAGGGATCAGTTCTGGGCCCCCTTCTCTTTGTCTTATATATTAATGATATTGCTGATAAGCTTACTTCACTGTGTCGGCTATTTGCTGACGACACATCATTCAATTATTCTGGTAACGACGGACAACAGATTAAATCTGTTATCGATCGCGACTTGAAAGAGCTGGATGTTTGGTCTTCTAAATGGCTTATGTCATTTAACCCAGATAAAACTGAAATTATGATATTTTCCAATATTGAGACTCCAGACCTTAGCTTTTTCTTAAATGGTAAAAATATACCTTTAAGTACATCTCATAAGCACCTGGGAGTTAATTTCAGTAGTGACGCAAAATGAAACAATCATATTGAAAGTATAATTACAAGTGTAAAGAAACACTTAAATGTTCTACGTAAACTTAAATACCGATTATCTCGAAATAATTTAGAAAAACTATACTTAGTTTTTATTCGACCCATTTTTGAATATGCCACGGAAGTGTGGGATAATTGTGGAATAGGCTACTCACATAAATTAGAAAATTTGCAATCAGAGGCCGCAAGAATAGTAACAGGTCTACCAATATTTACAAAAACTGAAACTTTATATTCTGAGGTTGGCTGGGAATCTCTTTTTGAAAGAAGAAGGAGAAGAAAATTACAGATGTTTTATAACATGAACCAAAAGCATGCACCAGAATATTTATGTAATCTTGTACCTCCTTGTGTACAAAGTACAACCAACTACCCGTTGCGAAATGGTCATGATATTATTGTTCCATTTTGTAGACTTTCCCTTACTACTGAATCGTTTATTCCCTCTACTATACGTGAATGGAATAAACTTGATCCAAAAATTCGCAGAGTCGACTCTATTTCTAAATTTAAGAAAGAATTAAAAAACGATAGTCTATTATGTAAAATTGAAACGTTTTATTTGTACGGCCCAAGGAAATTAAATATAATCTTAACGCAATTGCGATGTTCCGCTTCATTCTTAAACAATGACCTATTTAGAGCTAATATTATAGATGATCCTTCTTGCCATTGTGGGTCCGATATTGAGGATGTCTACCATTACTTCTTCGTTTGCTCAAAATACACATTATGTAGAAAAACCTTATTCCATACCCTTAACTGGCTATCTGAAAACTTTGTTTTAGATACAAAACTATTAATTTGCGGACACTTGGAACTTTCGAACGAACAAAATATTTAAATTTTCAAACATGTTCAAAATTTCATAAAAAGGTCAAACAGATTTCTTATACCTTGATTGAGCGTTATTATTACTGACACGGAACGTCATCATTGTCATCAATTCACAAGTCATCGTCACAGAATTATACGACTTTTCAAACTTTTTTTTTCTCTTTTTACTTTCTATCCTCTTTGTTCACCTATCAAAGCTAGTATTATATTGCATAAATTGTTTGTTTTATATGCATGTCCATTATATTATACTATTATTGTAACTTTATATTGTATTATGGAGAAGACTTCATAAGTATGATTTACTTGTGTCTAATCCATTTTGCTTTAATTCAGCAAATAAAATATGTTTAAACTAAAATAAACTCTTGAGAGCTTTTCACCGAATATAAATAACACATACATAACATTCAAACATAAACCTTTCTTAGTCAAAAATGTCTATAGTATATATACGGGCGTATTGCATTTCTGCTAATTTTTCAAATTCCAATACTACGTTTCCGCAAATTTAACGTATACGTTTGCACAATTTGTATTTATTACTTTTCCGGAAATTTATCTGGTAATATTAATAGCCGATGCTCCATCTGACGATACATGCATGAAGTTTGCCGATTATATATTGGAATTTTACATAGATGGCAATTCGAGATTTCCACCAACCATTTGGGCATCACCTCCTGACCCCGAGGAAAAGAGAACAACGAATGGTGCCGAGTCTTTTCATGCCACCTGAACGAACAGTTTTTCGCTAGCCATCACATGTTGGCTACAAATATTCAGCCACAACTGACTCATGAACTCATATCAAGATATATCAGATTAGTGCTGACTTTTGAACATTACGTTTTCATACATTTTAATGATGAATTTTACTTGCATGTTATGATGACCTTTAACTTAATAAATATTTATTTTTTATTATGGCTTTGCTTTCGACAGGTATTCCTTAATTATTTGCGGAAAAGTAATAATTTTTTTTTTTCGGAATAGTTACTTTTTGTCCGGAAAAGTAAGATATTTATTTGCGGAAACGTAATCTTTTTTTTCCGGAAAAGTAATGTCAATTTGCGGAAACGTAAAACACCGATATATAAGTCTAGCAATAAAATACATGTTTAAGCTTTTTTTTTTTAATTAAGTAAGGTATACATTAATCGGATCCTACTTGATTTTAACCAACCTTACATTTTCCAATCTATGATAATTTGTTGCATTAACTGAGTGCGATACTTACAACAAAAGACATAATACCAAACTGGTCTGCGAATCCTGACCATTTTATCCTCACAGAAGTTTTGTCTCCTTGATAATAATCACCAGGACTATATTCCGTCAGTGATTGAGGAATGATTGTTATCACAGCATGGTCACTAGAAGGAGGAATATCAGAGATTGTAACACCATCTGACGTAGCAGTAGAATATAAGCCTGCTTTATTGTGGCACCTAACAGTAGTGTATACTGTCTTCTGTGATATGATATACTCATCAAACGAAATGGAGGCAGATTTGACGTCTGTAATCTTTGTAAACGGTTGAAGTTCGTTTCCATACGGCTGCAGACCTAAGCATTTAAAAAAAGAAAAACTGAATGTTAATTTCATAACTGATACTAAAACTATGAATTAAATGACAGTAAATACACCTGCTGTGCCTTTCAGTGATTAAATTATCTGAAGAAAATCAATGCACTAGTTGTTAACACTCTGTCGACACAGTTACATAAATTAAACAGCAAATTCAATTTTCATTCTTTTTCTATTACGATAGACAAGAATCTTTTTAATATCTAACTAACATGTTTTCGTCTTGAATATGCGTTTAACTTGACACTTGACACATTAAATAGCCGTTCAGCCAACCTAATGACGAAGATGTCACCAGATGGCTTTGAACAATGATTCAAACTCAAACTGTATACATTTGTGTATAGTCAAATAAAAAGGTCAGTATATGACAAATTGTTAAACCCTTCCACATAAACGGCCTACATTAGATCTATTGTATGAATGTAATGTGTTATTTCATTGCAACCATTCACAAAAATTCATATACATTGATAAGTGTTGATTTAGGAATTCTTCCAAACATATGTTAGACATATAAAGAAATAAAAAAATTGAAAACAACACGTTAAGTAATTTCTTTCGTCCGAAGCGCTTTTCACGATTTACCTTCATCAGGAACGCTTTAAGTCAATCATTTGAAATCCGAAGATTATACCGATAACATGTTTTGCAACTTCATGTAAGAACTCATCAATGATACCAGGGATATAATAGATGGCAATAAAGCTTAATTATAAACCGACTTTTAAGCTGTGCTACGAACAAATTTCAAAAGCTACATATATTTTGCAAGGATTTTGAATAAAGATATGGTATCGGTAAAGACTGTCAAGGAAAACTACCCTGAAGTTTGATCAATGACATCATTCAGTCTACTCTTCTAAATACTATACTTACCTATAGACCATTCACAATAATCAATATCCGATTCAGGATCGATTACATCCCAGTTAGCTGATATAATGTTTGATGTTTGTCCATCAATATCTACACCTACAATTTATTACAAAAGTTGCATTGAAATTTTAGTCCTACATTTTTTATTTTTTATTTAAAGATACCTTATTGGTTAAGGTAAAACATGTAAAGAAATTCCATTATTTTGTTAATAAACAAACAAAACAAAAGGAGAATAAAACAGATTCCTAGAGATAATGGATGCTCAAAATTGATTAGTGCTCTGTTCAGCATACTATATTTGTCTTTCTATCAAAATTCTCTATGGAATTTATCTTCAGCTGGATCAATAACAGGTAAAGTACACAGCTCAATACATTTTTGACATTTATAATTGCTCTGATTCCTTGTTTGGGTGTTGAATTCAACTAGTGAACACTAGTCCGATAACTCTGCGTGTGCACGAGAGTATCCTCAGTATTTCACTCATGCATAACTTGATTCTTTGCAGGGTTTTTGGCTTGTGTTTTGTTTCATTTCGAATTGATGAAATAGGTTTTTTTTTATCGTTACATTTTTGGGAAACATTTTGCGATTAATAGTTTGAAATAAAATCAGTCTTCGCCATTTTTATGGCGTTTATCAATATTTGTTCTTTTTTTGTTATATTATTTTCTAATTTCGGCTTATGGTATTTGATGAATATTTTCACTGTTTGCTGATGGTATTCAATCAAAATTTTCAATGTACGAAATCGTTCACGAAATAGACAAGTGGTATGTAAAGTTTAAGATTTTGTTTTTATGGAACTTATTATTTATCATCAACCCAAAGTATATACTTGGGGTTATTAAAACACTTGTGTAATTGATCGCACTTACCTACTCCATCATGTACCTGGTTAATGACCGGTGGTGTATTATCAATATCTACTCCAGCTGAATAAGCTTTAGCTTGTAAACCAGCGGCATTGATAGCTACTACTGTGACATGAACTTGTGATGAATGAGCCAATGTAATGTTGTAATTGTAACCAAAGTTATTAACACCAACACTCTGAAAATGCTGCATTTCTGCATTGCCTCTTGTATTTCCTAACATAAAGAAAGAAATATTACAACAGAAAGAATTTGGAAGGTTTGATCGAATTAATCAACCTTAACATAAAATAAAAGCTTGCAAAAACAAAATTCGGAAATAAAATAGTAGACGCTTACTCTGTAGACTTACACTGTGTGTTTTTCCCTCTAGTTGTGTCCCCTTAATTTATTAATGAAGTTTGATCATCTGTAAATCACTGTTGCCTTTTACGTTATATCATATCACTAGTTGTCATTTAGATTCTAGTGTAATTAGATGCAATTACTATTTATTTGAATGCATTAATTAGAATCAATAATAACTATATATACACACCAATAGCCCAAAGATATTCAGTTATCGGACTTCCGAAATCCACAAAATTCCACGAAGCATGTATAGATGACCAGCGATGCAGACCGACTGTATGTACCTGTACTGGTGTTTCACTAGCACTGTTTGGATGTACTTCGACGGCATGAACCTTTACATTATCAACTAGGAAACCAATGTTTCTGTTGAGATTGCTTATTATCAAATCAGAACTGTTTGTATTTGGTGTGAAGTAAAATGTATGAAGGTGCCATACTATTTCACTTTGATTTTCTTTTGTAAAAATGTGGAATACATATTCCTTGTGGCCAAACTTGACGGATCCTTCTATATTAGAAATGACAGCTGTATTGATATGCGGATGACTAGTTACAAATGATAACTTATATAAATTTCCTGATGAAAGCTGTTGTATATTTTGTTGTATTGTTCCTTTCAAATAGATGAAAGTTCGTCCATCATGAGCGGTGTCAACATCTGATTTAATAGTTACTAAGCAACCAACTTTACTCCATGACAACGGTTGGTAACAATTATCATTATCACACAGGTTATTGACTGAAATATCATCAGTGTCCATAAAACAGCCATGTGTTTCCTCAAATGAAGGATTTGTTATAAAGTTATCTGCAGCATGTGAAAACATGATCGGTACGGGTGGTGTTGTATCTACAGTTACCCCATTAGACGGAGTTATATCGGAGGTATGACCGACTTCGTCAGCAGCTATAACTTTGCTGTAAATTATTTGACCTTCAAATAAAACAAATTCGTATTAATTTTGTTTATGTTCATAAATAAAAGATTACGTTATGCCCACTTTACCAATGTCGTTTGAATGTAAAACATATCATGACGACAATTTTTTTTCAACTGTATACAAAAGGATAAATTGAAGAAAATCATTGTTTTAAAGGTACACGCCAATCAAATTTTTCGATGGTGCTTTCCATAGTATGTCGCATCGGTTGAATTGTTTTCATATTCTAATATTAATGCTAAAATAATGTGGTCTTTTTTTTTGTTTTTTTTGCACTTCAGTGTTCCTGTTGTTCCGTTGTTTTCCTCTATTAGTTGATATGTTTCCTGGTACCGATGATAATTATTTCCGTAGTGTTTTTCGATGTAAGACTTTAGAACAGCGGTATACTACTGTTGCCATTATTTGATAGTTAACTCTTGAATGCTTCGGACTAGTCTAATCATACCAGAAGTAGCTTTATATTTAAATGTATGTCAAGATGACACCAAAGTTGATTTGATGTTTCTTGTATACAAAATGTACGACTATTTTACTGGTGAGTTTGAAAAACAAACACAAAACCCTGAGATACAATATGAACCACGTGTTGTTAAAAAAGTTATGTATGTTTTAAGGGGCCCTAATCCGGTTTTTTTTCTGTTATAGTTAATAGAAAGGATTGTACACATACGGGGAAAAGTTGCCAAATGAATATATATATCCGAAAATTGAAAACTAGTTGACACAGATATATAATCTGCTATTATGAGATATATAATAGAAAAAAAAACCATTTATACCTCACCTTTGATGGTTGTGTTTGGACATTTACAAAAAATGGACGCATGAAATCATTCAAAGTGTTGTTAATTTTTGTTTTTAAAGCTATAAACCTAAAGTTTATGAACAGTTGAAATTATGTTCAAACGTGTGTTACATAATATGATGTATGCCAAATTGAACAGTCACTGATTTGATTTATAAGTTTTTATCAGTTCAATCAGATAAGCATCAACCTGTCCTTCTCAACTAGTGGTTTTATAACATCAAAAGTAAATTATTTCCATACCATTATTTAAATGATTCTGTAAGCTTGTTGAAACTGATGTATGCATTCCAATAGTTTTCCATGGTACAATGTCACAATCCTTATCATTCCGATTTGTACCTACACACCAGGTATACTTAATGATACCCGATTCTGTATCTGTAAATCCGTGCCATGACGCTGATGCTATGTCAGACTTATTTTGGTACTTGATATCATTGAGACCTATATATTAAAGTAAGATGTAATTTAATATCTACACGATATGCAAACGTGTTAATTTCAAAACTAATATCAATATTTATGGAAGCAAATTTTGGAACATACGGACGTATTAATGTATGGACGGACAATGATAAAACTAAATGCAGCCTTGGAACATACGGACGTATAGATGTATGGACGGACAATGGTTAAACTAAACGCATACTCCACTACGGCGGGAGTATTATGTTATACACTTGTTCGTCTATACGTCCGTACGTAAGTTGTCTAATTTTAGTTTGCCTAAACAAATGTTTTGAATCTTATGTACACAACAAAACACTGTTCAAGTTTGAAATGTTGGTTGTGTAATTTGTAGCGTGCTAGAGTTATACAGATTTACAAATGGAAAATTGTTTAACTATTATTTTCCGTTCACTAACTTAAGTTTGCCTTATTCAAATGATCTAAAACTCATACACAATGTTTGTTACCACATGATTTTGTGGAAAACAAAACAAATATTATTACAAAAAAGCCAAAACAATCTATACAAATTCTAACCTAAGCCATCATATACAATCCCAAATATGGGTGAACTACTGTCGACCATTATTCCATCTGATGACACGACCGTTTGAAGGCCTGAAAAGGTATATGCGACGACATTGCTGTAATAAACGATGCCTGGACTCATTGTTAGTCGACTTATATTGACAGCATTTACTGACGAATCAATGTCTAGATTTACTTTGTGTAGATCAGCGCCTGAAATTCAAGAAATATATATATTTAGAGTAAGCACCATTTGACCGTTTGTGGTTTAAGTGGTTTATAGTGTTGTGCGGCATTTTTGACAATCCCTTTTATTCTTTATATTCATTCATATAACTGTACGCAATATCAATTGATTTACAATAATGTTCAAAACTGAAGAATGAATTATAATATGTGATGTTAAAGCTATTACATCTATATATATCCAACATATGAGTCTTTATAAAAAAATACCCACCAAGTGACTTGATTTATTGCGCTCCAATTAGTACGTTTGTCTTCAATCCAGTCATCTCGGATTGGAAAAAAAACATCTTTATCTGAATGACATTCATGATAAAAACTATTTGGTTCTTATTTCATTTATCATTTCTTTTTTTTTTTACATATCATCTGCAATGCACATGATGCAGATACTATTCAATATGAAATTGTGACGTGTGGTCTTCCGGCTGTTTAGTGATTTTATAACGAACGTATGTACATTTAATCCATTTTCTTCAATTTTTAGTTAAACAATGTTCTATCGTTCATGTCAAATTCTACGTCTGATACTAACGGAAATGGTAAAATTTACCTCCTTTGAAAGTGCTGATGTAAAGATTAAACTTTTGTACGCTTCCAACTTTAGCCATAAAAACATTTTTCCATACCACAGTATATAAAGAGCCAGGTAAGATGAAATCGACGTCATTTTTCCAAAATGATGGAAGCTTTTCGGCAACCTAAAAGCAAATAAATTACATTAACTTTTACGAAAACAATTATATTAATGAAATCAAATCCTTTCCCTATTAAAGATGCAAGAATTTGGCTATTGTATTTTTATCCCTTTTGGTCAAATAATTCTTTACGTGATATTAAATTATTTTTGGCTTTTTTAATTTGATTTTTTGACGTTCCTGATGTAAGATGAAAGTAAATCCTGGAAAGCGCGTCGAATTCATACAATTTATAAAGTGTCTTTATGATAAGATCCTCGTCCTACTGTATAAAAGAACTCATGTGAGAAAATCTATACTAGTTCAAACGAAATGATAAACACTAAAACGAAAAGACGCCTACTTTGGTAAGGAACTTACAAAATGCGGCAGGGTTAGTATTTATTATTTCATCAGTGTTTATTTTCCCAACGTTGGTCTATAAATATATATTTTTACATATATATATCTATCGAAACAAAACTTTTGATAAATATAGAAATTCTACACAAAGGTTTTTTACAGGATGCATTAAGGCTTTACTTATAAAGGGCCCAAACAAATTACTAGTGTAAAACCATTCAAACGGGAAAACGAACGGTCTAATCTTAAAACAAACACGAAAAACGAGAAACACTTATGAACCACATCAATAAATGACAACTACTACAAATTACATTCCTGACTAAGCACAGGTGCAAACAGTTGCAGCGGGTTCAAATCTTCAAATTTGCAAATGATATATAATATATATTATTTACCGCAGCACCTCTCTGAGTATTCACGTGGATTTCTTCTGCCTGGACAGTAACTCCGTTTGATTTAAATATTGCATATGTATTGCTACTATACCAAACTCGTACAAAAACAGAATAAGTCAATAACTCGGTGAGCTCGTGGCCTGAAATTAAAATTTGTAAAATTATATGGCATGATGAAGTACAAATTCTTCAATTTGTTTTTTTAACATTTCAGAGATTTTAAATTTGATGTCTACTTAAAAGTTATCACATTGGTCCAGTTAATAACTTATTTAGCTTTTTATTTGTTATTTTATATAAAACAAACCTCGTTTTAAGGAGTATGTAGCCTCCCTGTTCTGACCGGAATGATGCCATAATGGATCCTTAGTAGCATCAATAACACCTTCAGGTAAATCTTGTGTAGTTAAACCAACGCTCCATTCATACCTGAAAAGCCATTTGTGATTCCATTAGTTAGTAGTATAGTAATTAAATATTCTAAATAGAAAAAAAAGGAAAAGATGCAAACATCATCAACAATATGACATGCAAATTATGTCCTTCATAAAACAATTCCAATGAATATTAAAAGGTAGACAATTTTTATTGACTGAACACTATATTTCACATCCTCTTGACATCTCAAATATTACTTTTTGTCAACCTTAATAACCATAAACTGTGACTTGTATGGCAATGCTTTTTTCTCTTTGTAACAGTCTATCAAAATGCTTAAACTATTAAAAGTTGTAACAAACTGTCCAATGGACCAACAACTACCTATTTGTTTTGAAAACGTTTAGATCAAGTCTTTATGTTAGGAAGTTTTACTGAAGAAATAATCTATACATGGGCGTATTGTTATGCGTTTACTTTTCTACATTGGCTAGAGGTATAGGGAGAGGGTTGAGATCTCACAAACATGTTTAACCCCGCCGCATTTTTGCGCCTGTCCCAAGTCAGGAGCCTCTGGCCTTTGTTAGTCTTGTATTATTTTAATTTTAGTTTCTTGTGTACAATTTGGAAATTAGTATGGCGTTCATTATCACTGAACTAGTATATATTTGTTTAGGGGCCAGCTGAAGGACGCCTCCGGGTGCGGGAATTTCTCGCTACATTGAAGACCTGTTGGTGACCTTCTGCTGTTGTTTTTTTCTATGGTCGGGTTGTTGTCTCTTTGGCACATTCCCCATTTCCATTCTCAATTTTATTTTTTACAGAGTTTGTCTTTAGTGCCGTGTGGAGACAGTAGAGTGCCTCCCCGTGCTTCAGGTTTATGCTCTTATAATATACTAGATTATGGAGTGTGTGTCCGAGCGAGAACTGCTCTAGTTCATTACTTTAGTAGTATTTATCTAAAAGTAGTATTTCAATATTCAGCCCCATTCTACTATTTAGTCAGCTATCAGTCCTACCCTGATATACCCTATCTTTTTCGGGTAAATAATACTTATAGCGTTTGACATTTTTAGCCGAACAGATTTATCAATTTTACAAAACTCAAATTATTGTATGCTGATTCATATTCTGGACGCCACTCTTTACTCCTTTATAATATAATTCACTACCAAAAAACAATTATGAAGCTTAGAAATGGAAAAATATTAAATACTAAAATTGTTCAAAGGGTATCTACACGTCTCAATCTTCAAAATCGGTTATCTAAAAATACTACCATCGCTAACTTTTTTAACAATAAAAATCGTGGTTACCCTTCTATCGATAAGTGTCATGCCAAAAAATGACTTACATGTCCCCGTCTTTCCAACAACAATACGGTAAGGTCCACGTTTAATGGTCGCACATTTTCTTTGAATTTTGAAACTGACATAACTTGAAAAACAAACAGTATTATTTACTTACATGAAACAAACCGGGATGTGGTATTCAGTACGTAGGAGAAACTGGACGATATTTATCTAAACGCACTCAAGAACATCTGTATCGTTTTAAAAGACCCAATAAATTCAAAAGTATCATTTACCAACACCTTAAGAAGCACAACCATCCTTTTAAATATTTAGCAGTTCAACCTTTAGAAGTAGTAAATAAGCAGCCTGGTGAATCTCATTCAAAGTTTGTACGATCACGGAAAATAATTGAATTAAATTGGATTAAAAAATTACAAACAGTCTACCCTCTCGGTCTTAATGATAATATCATGGGAATTTGTAATATATCTAGAACCGATTCCGTTAACATTTTGGATATAGTTTCTAAAACTGTTCGTAAAAACCGTTCTCACGGCCGTAGAACAAATCGCAATCAAAGAAAATTTCGGACTAATCATACCAATATTTCGGACCTAATTTCTATTTCAAAAAACAACGGAAGACATTATCTGTTAACAAAACTCTGTTCATTACCGGTTAATAGGTTAAATAATATTTTGGAGGATTGCAACACAATTTCATATAGCAGTCCTAAGTATGAAATTGTTCAAATTATTATGGCATATTGTTATTCTAAACTATTTCCCAAAATTGATCGCCCTGAAGATCATAAAAAGCATTTTATTAAAATAAAGTATGTCAATAAAGGTTTTGATTTTGTAAATATTGCCTGTATATTAAACGACCATTCTGTTAAAGAACAAATTCCTGGATATTTTGACAATACTGAGCTACCTCTTATTTGTCATGTTTACAAGAAATCTACCCGGAAATTTGTGCTTAATTATAGTCAATTGTGTAAAGATGTTAATATCAGTGAAAATACACCTACTTCATGTAATTGTAGTACCTCCGAATATATTTATGGACCCATTTCCCATGTTATAACAGGAGATCTTAACATCGTTCAAGACCGAGAGTTAAAATCATTTCTCAGTAAAAGACCTAAATAGCGTCCCCCGTCAATTATTAATTGGAATGAGTGTCGTAATATCATCCACGACTCACTCCATATTTACTGTATGAAATGGATAAAACGGGAAAAAGCTGACAAAAAATCTTTGGACTCTATTTTTAATTCAGTAATGAAGATAGTTGATATACGTATTCAACATTTTAAAGAACATTTTACTATTAACAATAACCACAAAAAACCTATTTCTCGTATCAAACATAAACTAAAAGAACTAGCCATGAAATTTGTTTTTGTCCCGGCCGATAAAGCTGCTAATAACATTATTATTGTTTGACGTAAATTTTACATTGAGGTTATGAAAAAAGAAATCACCAATTCACCAACATTCCAACTGACTCCATTTTCAGAAAACGACATCTGTAACAAACATAAACTTTTAGCTACCGCTTTACAAGCAGAGCCAAATACAATGAAAGTCCCAACTATGTACTGGCTTCCGAAGCTACACAAAACACCTTACAAATATAGATTTATTTCGTCTTCAAGCCATTGTTCCAATACTAAATTGTCTATTCTTCTTACCAGCACACTTGGTACAATTAAAAATCTGATAATAAATTATTCAAATAAGGCCTTCGAAAATAGTGGAATTAATCACTTTTGGAGTGTCAAGAACTCGTTGGAAGTACTTGATAAATTGCATGCTTATATTGGTGATTTTGAATCTGTTCAAAGTTTTGATTTTTCTACCCTGTATACCACATTGCCTCACATTCTCATTAAGAAAAAATTCACACACCTAATTAAATGGGCATTTAAAAAGTCAGAATGTGAATATATATGTTCAAACTCTTTTAGGTCATTTTTTAGTAGCAATAAACAAAAAAACTATGTCAATTGGACATGCTTTGATATTATATATGCCCTTGAATTTTTACTAAATAACATTTTTGTTCGCTTTGGGAATTCCGTATATCGTCAGATTATCGGAATTCCAATGGGGACTAACTGTGCACCACTTATTGCGGACCTGTTTTTGTATTGCTATGAGTTACAATTTATGACAAAAATAAGCAAAGACCCATCGAAACAACATCTGATAAACAAATTTAATAATACTTTTAGATATTTGGATGATATTTTGGCTCTCAATAATGACGACTTCAGTATGTATATTAAAGAAATTTATCCTGCTGAACTTACTTTAAATAAAGCTAATACTAACAATGACCACTGTCCTTTCCTCGATCTTGATATCTATATCACTAACGGAAAGCTGAATACTAAAATTTATGATAAAAGAGATGATTTTTCATTTCCTATCGTTAATTATCCATTTTTAGATGGTGACGTTCCCTTGTCACCATCTTACGGTGTTTATATATCTCAACTTGTACGATTCGCTCGTGTATGTAACAATGTTTTAGATTTTAACGAGAGAAATTTATGTATTACTGAAAAATTATTACACCAGGGTTTTCGATATCACAAACTAGTCAAAACACTTACTAAATTTTATCATCGGTATAAGGACATCATTCGTAAATATAGCTCAACATGCAGACTTCTTATACGTTCAGGTATTTCACATCCAATTTTTTATGGAAATATTCTTTATAAAGCACAAAGGTGTCAGTATTCACCTTAAAAACTAACAAAACCTTTGAATAGACTTATTAAGAAGGGATATAGTTACGATACTGTTGTCAGGTCATTAAAGATTGCATATTTTGGCGTTAATATTGATTCACTTATAGGGTCTTTGCATCAGAACTAAACACATTTATTCAAAAACCAGTTGTTGGCATGACACGGGTTATGTTCTTCTCATATATGTTATGATGGTATGATACTAAACCCCTAACGGGAAGGATGGTGCCTGATGTTCATATGGTGAAATCATAATCTTTCAGTCAGTTTAATTGAAGTCTGGAGCTGGCATGTCAGTTAACTGCTAGTAGTCTGTTGTTATTTATGTATTATTGTCATTTTGTTTATTTTCTTTGGTTACATCTTCTGACATCAGACTCGGACATCTCTTGGACTGAATTTTAATGGGCGTATTGTTATGCGTTTACTTTTCTACATTGGCTAGAGGTATAGGGAGAGGGTTGAGATCTCACAAACATGTTTAACCCCGCCGCATTTTTGCGCCTGTCCCAAGTCAGGAGCCTCTGGCCTTTGTAAGTCTTGTATAATTTTAATTTTAGTTTCTTGTGTACAATTTGGAAATTAGTATGGCGTTCATTATCACTGAACTAGTATATATTTGTTTAGGGGCCAGCTGAAGGACGCCTCCGGGTGCGGGAATTTCTCGCTACATTGAAGACCTGTTGGTAACCTTCTGCTGTTGTTTTTTTCTATGGTCGGGTTGTTGTCTCTTTGGCACATTCCCCATTTCCATTCTCAATTTTATGTACTACCAAAATATATTTAGAATTCACTGTGTTTCACAAAATGCGACATTAGAACTAAATATAAGAAACTCGAACAATTTTAGAAAATCACACCAATTAATTTTGCATATATGAATTGAGACTATTGGTACCCTTTATATCAAGTTTTAAAAATTAGCCTACCAAAGTGGAGATAATCCTTGCTGTTTACTTATTTTCCATTTTGCCGATAGAAAGGTATTCGAAGGTGTAAACTCTACATCCGTGTCATCAGAAAGATCAATGATATCAGATATTGCAATTAATGTATTTCTGTTATCTATAATAGAAGGATTACCGATAAATTCAAAAGAATAATTACAATATGATTTATATATATATATATATATATATATTTTATCAACAGGCTTCCTAAAGTGTTTTTTTTTTTTTTTTTTTTATTGAAATAATAACTATTCTAGTATTGATATCAGATATACCATTCATTATATAACTTATGCCTATAGTATAACACGAATTGTAAAAACATTCAACAAAGACTTGCTAGACTCTATATCTCTACTCACTCTGGACTCAAATTGATTTTTAGGTTGACGAATGGTATATACTCCTGTCAATTGGTGAAAACTGTTTATCATTTGATAATATTTTAATAGAATTGCTGCCATACCTAACATGTAATGTCTATTACAGTGTAATGCTATACCTGTGGTCACATCAGCACATACATCTCCGTTCAGATGACATCGTTTATATTTTGGCGAACAAATACAATGACCAAGGCAAGTCAAAGCCGTGCAGCGTCTTATTAGATCTAAGTAACCCCCAGGAATAAGTTGAAACTTGTAATGTATCATCGAACTTCTTAATCCAACCTGTATATTAAATAATGGATTTCAATAAGTCAGAAATGTTTTCTTTCTTGCATAGAACAAAACCATAATGACAACTTCATCTTATCAAAAAACAGTTATCTACCCTTCTTGAATTAGCAATTTGCAACAAAAAATGATTTAGTAATATTAATGTTGACTTCACTGTGGCGTGAATTATCAAACATTTAAAAACAATAATCATTTTTTTTTTAATTATTTTGAATAATAAAGTACTGACCAGAGCAAAGATTCCGTTATGTTCACGATGTTAGCATTATTTGTGCCATTATGTCTTCAATCCCATTATTTATCTTTTACCAAGCGATGTCAGTGCTATTGTCAAATGTATGTATTACCTTATTTACTGCCCAAACGCTGATAAAAACATGGTCGTAATTCTTCTTTAGCTGAGTGGAAACTACAAAGGATTGCATTGGGCCTTCATCCAAATACCGAATACCGGAATCGTTATGATGAAATTCCATTGGCGAACCTGGGACCTGAAACCATTGAACATCAGCAATGTAAGTCTTTTTATTTACTTTTGTACTATAATTAATATATAATTTTGAGTGCTTTTTTATAATGATTAATATGGTGCAAAAAAAAATAATGTTCGAATCATTTAAATCTATTTTATTACTTTCTATTTGTTGATGAGTATCCTATAGTTCTTTAATATCTGTTTATAGACCATGGCGAGATGTCACCGTTTAGTACTTGAAACAAATTTAAATTTAGGCAACAGTAGTTGACTGAAGTTATATCTCATGAATCAATATAAAAGGTACAAATCAAGATATTAAGATACAAATAAAAGTAAAAGATACAAATAAAAGTAAAAGATACAAATAAAAGTAAAAGATACACAAAATGATGGAATCTCATGGACTGAAAAAAAGGAGCGAAACTAGTGCGTGGAAAGATTTAGCGTCGTAAACGTCCCCTGCTATGATTGTAACCTGAAACCGGAGCCGTCTAGGTCCACGGTAGAGACCTGGTTAGTAATTTTTATAGAATAACGGTTATGTTTTGATTGTTGTTATCTGATCTGGAGCATTGTTTGTTTTACATACAAATTTGAATCAAAAGTTTTTCTTTGATATTTATTTAAGGAATGACTGTAATATTTTTTCTGTCTATGAAGAAATAACATAAAAAATGTGGTGCACACTGAATAACGCGCGTAGGCAGTACAAATATTACAGTCATTTCTTATAACTTAATTCTAATTTCATTTTAAACCGGAGTAAATCATGAAAAAACGTTGATGGTGTCACGGTCACATGACAAAATTATGTCCATGGGCTGATAAACAAAACGACGTCAGCCAATCAGAAGACACGTTACACCCAAAATTAAATTATTCCAAAATGTAGGACATTTCATTGTTGTTGTTATTCCTTTCAGGCTTTCAAACTTATCGTTGTTGTTCTTTGTTTAAACTTCCGAATACAAGTTAACAGTAGGTAAATAATGTAATTGAATAATACAAAAATGTACATGGCAAATACAATATCCAGTTGACAACTCATCTTATTAAATATTGGACTGATTTAATATAAATCCGATTTTACCTCTCTGTGAAAAGAAAGTTCAACCGTTCTACAGTCACTGAGACATAAAATTTAAAATATTAAAGAACCTTAGTGAGCACGCTCACATACCCCACGTCCCCACATTGTCATTGGAGAAATTAAATAAGTGTAAGAAAAATAAATTGTATAAGAAAAAATATTGAATAATAATTTCCAGTCAATATGCACATAAACATAGTATGTCCTTATTATCTACAAAATTTCATGAAATTCTGTTGTGTGGTTTCAGAGGAGTTGAGATGACAAACTGTTGCAGAAGTACATTGAAGCAAATAAGTTCAAAGGGGCGTAACTCCTAGAAAAAAATTTGAATCGTAATTTCCTGTCGATATGCACATCTACATAGTATGTCCTTATTATCTTAAAAGGTTTCATGAAATTCTGTTGTGTAGTTTCAGAGGAGTTGCGATGACAAACTGTTGCAGTAGTACAATAAAGTAAATAAGTTCAAAGGGGGGTAACTCCTAGAAAAAAAATTGAATCGTAATTTCCTGTCGATATGCACATCTACATAGTATGTCCTTACACTACAAAAGTCAAAAAGTCTGAAAAGACCAGTTTTTGTCTGAATTTGCATGAATTTTTACTCGACATTCTTAATTTGTCTAAATAATATTTAAAAATTCTTGACATAGTATTAATTTGTCTAATAAGATTCTTGATTATTCTTGACAAGTGTCTTGACAGTATGAACATTGTCTTAAAATTTCTCGACACTTCCTGTATCATCTGATAAGAGTCTGGATTAGTCTCGACCAATTCTTGACTGTCTTAAATTTGTCTCGATCTGTCTTGACATATTCTTGACATTCTAAATAATGTCTGAATATGTCTCGACACATTCTTGACAGTCTTAAATATGTCTTGACACTTTCTCAACAGTATAAATTTCGCCTGAAATGTGTACAGACTTATTCTGCACTGTTTATGACATTATATTGCTGTTATATACTCCTTTTTATTATGGCTAAACTAAACTTTGAAGAATCAAGGATTAATTTGGTATAGTAAAATACCCTTTTTGTTTACATAAGTTGGAATACCCTGAATAATCCCCCATGTAGTTTAGTTTAGATTGTTTTCACTTCGAATATAAGTCGAAAAAACTGACAAACATCATTTAAATTTTTGCAATTCGCAAAACTGCCAGTCAAATATGCTTTACTAAAATAGGTGTCTTGTAGGCAGTTTATAATGTGACCATGTGTCTCTTTTTGGACCCCACAATTCATCTTATAGGTTTGTGTAGCTAAAAAAAAGAAGGGGGGGGGGGGGTTACATGTAGGTAAAAAAATTTGTTCTCATTTTGATTAAAAAAACTTATTCATTTTTTAGAACAACTCAAAAACATTTTTTATTCAAATTTGAGTGTTGAATTTTATAATTTTTCATCAAAATAATGATTTTCATGATTTTCATCTATTAACAAAATTTTAAAATCTTAGTGGCATGGTTGGTCAACTGATAAGTTGTATGGCTGATTACAGGTAAATCAGTAATTTCTATTTAACAGTTGTGTGTATTCTGGGGTATGAATACCTTAATTTTATGGGGAACATCCTGTCATTGTGTAATACTTAATATATATTCCAACAGATGACATTACACAAATGTTTCATCTGTTAATGAATGATTTGTATATCATCATAATTTGCTATTTATATAAACCACATTTTTGTACAATAATTGTTTACCATATTAACATTGAATATTATGAGTGTAGAATAAAATATGTCTACAGAATGATTGGTTTAAATCATTTAATTTACAAAATTTAGGAATCAAAATTTTTATTTTTCAAAAACCCACATTTAAATTGCTTTATATCAACACACCCACATTTAAATTATTTTATACATTAGATTTTATAGCCACATTTCCATTTGTAAAATATTTTGTACCCAAATTTTCAATTATTTTACATGCCCAACTTTCATTTTTTGTTGTAAGAAGTGTAACTTGAAACAACAGTATATTATGTAAAGAGAAATAAAGATTGAAGTTATATCATGAATATTGGTCATGATTTGTAAAAGTGAGAACTGTCAAGTAAATTTAAGACACAATTCTAAATGTTCAGAATATGTCAAGCCGTACTGAGAAAAAATAAGAATGTCAAGAATATGTCAAGAAATTTTAAGACAGTATTCAAATGTCAAGAATTTGTCAAGAAATTTTAAGACCATATTCAGAATGTCAAGAATATGTCAAGTAAATGTCATACAAATTTGATATAAATGAGAATTTGTCAAGAAAAATTAAGACACAAGTCATACTTTTGGAGAATGTCGAGTAAAAGTTCATGCAAGTCAAGACAAAAACTGGTCTTTTCAGACTTTTAGACTTTTGTAGTGTTATTATCTAAAAAGGTTTCGTGAAATTCTGTTGTGTAGTTTCAGAGGAGTTGCGATGACAAACTGTTGCAGTAGTACATTAAGCAAATAAGTTCAAAGGGGCGTAACTCTTATAAAAAAAATTGAATCGCAATTTCCTGTCGATATGCACAAATACATAGTATGTCCTTTTCATCTGAAAAGGTTTCGTGAAATTCTGTTGTGTGGTTTGAGAGGAGTTGCGATGACAAGAAACAGGACTGACGGACGGACGGACGGACGGGTCAAAAACATTATACCCTCCGCAACTTCGTTGCGTGGGGTATAATAAAGTTCAACAACCTTTTGTGATTCGTTTCCAATAAATTGAAATTCTTGCACATTCTTACAATATATACTAAAATCTTGCATAATATAAAAGTTCTAGCTGGGAAAGCTGTAGGAGGAGGTAGCCTGACAACCAATTTACCATATATGGGACGAAGGAACAGATCGACGTTAGGCAGAAGGAAGTACACATAGACGAAATGACAGTTGTTGAACAAGATGCCCAGAATAACTGAAATTTTATAACAGTTTGTTAAGTTGTATTATCTGGGTTAACTCATCATAGAAACCAGACTAAAAAATCTTTTTACGCCAGATTCGCGTTTCGTTAACAAAATTACTTAGCTGAAGAGTAGCTATTGTAGATAATTCATAATAACTGACGTAGGTCATATATTTTCGTGACGTTTACATAGGAAGTATAATGCACGTTTATAATGCCGTTTTCACTGTTAGAAGAAAGATAACTATCATTATCTTACGAACACATTATTGGCTAATTAACCTTTTGTGTAAAAAGAAATATCACAAAATTACTAAACCCCTAGGAAACTTCAAATAGGAAAGTCCCTTAAAAAATGTAAATTATAATGTTGCTTGATTGGATTTTTGCTTGTAGTGAACAATGCAAAATTGATTTTCATGTGGTGGATATATTAATTTGGTTCACGACAGAGCTAAAACGACAGTGATTATTTGAGAAAGTTAGACTATGTAGCCATCAACCTGTTTGTAATTTTGATAAAAACATGTTTTAATCTCATTTGTCTCTTTATGTAGACTTATTGAAAATGATGTAGATTAAATTACCCTTCCAGAGCACATGAGATCATGAGATGATGGGGTTTGTGTTGCTTAGTCTTTGGTTTTCTATGTTTGTCTTTTGTACTTTTATTTGTCTGTTTTTCTTTTTCTTTTTTAGCGTTGTCAGTTTTCGATCTATGAGTTTGACTGTCTCTTTGGTATCTTTCACTCCTACTTTAAAGAATAAATATGACCGCATTTATCACTCAGAAGTTGCAACTCTGTCATATAGAAGTGCAAATGTGAATATACTTCGTACGTACACCTTTTCTATTTAGAGTTTATATTTTCTTTCATTGTCTACCTTGTTTAAATCAAAAGCCATAAATTCACTACCAACAGATACGTAATATTTGTCGATGCCAGAATGGAGGTCATTAAATCCAAGCAAAGCAACATTTATGCGATATTCTGACCAAGACATTGAACCAATTGTATGACGTTGAAGGTTTGCAGCATGATGTGTACTAACAGCGAACATACCTTTATAAAAGATAAATACAGTATTATTCATTTACATAAAACTGAAAAATTGTACAGAACAATCAGTTGAAAAAAATTAATAAACTATCAGTTGTTGAGTAATGTTTGGTAGTAATACACATAACTAAAATGTCATTCAAATGTTGAAGGTAAAATATATTAAGTACATTTCAAATGTTAACATGTATATATGAAAGTGCGATAGTGCATTTAAAACAGGCCGTTAGTTTTCTCGTTTGAATTGTTTTACATTGTCTTATCGGGGCCTATTATAGCTTATCAATCCACCATTTTCTACATTAGAAAATGCCTGTACCAAGTCAGGAATATGACAGTTGTTATCCATTCGTTTGATGTGTTTGGACTTTTGATTTTGCCTTTTGATTTTGGATTTTCCTTTTTGAATTTTCCTCGGAGTTCAGTATTTTTGTGTTTTTACTTTTTACTATGCGGTATGGGCTTTACTCATTGTTAAAGGCCGTATGGTGACCTATAGTTGTTAATGTCTGTGTCATTTTGGTTTTTTGTGGATAGTTGTCTCATTCGCAATCATACTACATCTTCTTTTTTTATATGTACGTCCTTGTTTAGAAAGCCAGAATACCTTTTTTTTATTAATTGCAAAATCATTGACAGCAGTAGTTAGAAGATTAAAAACGTTGTAAAACCATTTGAGTTCACTTTTGTTGTAAAAATGAGAAAAAAACGCTTAAGATAACGACCGAAGTGTTTGTCCTTAACTACCTTCATAAGGACCATTAAACCCAAAAAGATTAAACCAAAAGATGTTTTAATACCAAAAAAGATTGTTATTGCCTGACGAAGGATATAAATGTATATCAGTATACTTTTCATCAAATTCAGTTGTATTACTTGTCTGCAACCCCTTTACTTTTGGTATGTATAAACTATAATATAGGAGTGGAGTCTCTCTTTTTCAATGATAAAAACAGATTCATCTAGTCTTTGTATACATTAATGCAGATAATATACTTTTCATAGAAGTTTCATATAGAATTTTATGTAGCTGCAAGAAATCATGTTGTGTGTACCTTTTGTGGCATTGAGTATATTCGGATTGAACAAAAAGATTTTAACATATTTTCACAAAGTATGCGCAAGTACTAACCAGATGTTGGTGGTGTGGTATCTACCATGATACTATCAGATTCACTTTCTGTGCAAATCTTTGCACCATTACATACAATTAATTTAATGTAGTATAAACCACCATCGGGGAAATCGAGACCTGTCAAGGTATATTCTCTTATTATTCCTGCTACCTATAAAATAGTACAATGACATTTATTAACGTTTAAAAGATGAAATGCAAAAAGTGTTAGATACAGAGTTTTTTATAATATTCTATCCATAAGAATATATCTATCAATGTACATTTCATATTAGCCTATACAACTTTTTAAAAATCAGTACTTTAGCACTGCTTTAAGTAATGGCTCGGATATTGTACAGAGAATAACAGTATCAGACTTAATATTCATAATTTTGGAAAAGATGGAGGGCATACCGAACATTCAAAGATGAAAGAATAATTATAGAGCAGTTGACAATATTACAAATGTCTTCGCAAATATAATATGTGGTTATACAAATGTCCAATCGTCATCTAATTTTATGGAGCTGTATGACATCATGCTCACTAAAATACTAATACTTTGGTCTTTTTTTAATTAAAATAACATAGTAATGTTTGCTATGTTTACATCTCGTAAATCTCGGAAATCAAGATAACAAACAAAAACTGAATGTATCACATGAACTTCAAAAGGACCGATACCGGTATTGTTGACAGGTCAAATGTCTCCTGTCGTGTATGCATCACCCGCCGTGCACTGAAAAGTCAACCATGAAACAGTTGGATATTGACTCTGAATGAAGTACTAAAATGCAAGGATGTTAGAGTTCAGGATTATGGAAGGAAGCAGCATAAACACTGCACCTGCTTTGGATAATTGGCGCTCACAACATGTAGTGCTATTCGACAATCTTTACGAGTTTTATTCAGTTGTTTCTTTTTGATTGCAATCTACTTTTATTGTTAAAATCCCAATATAGGCCGGTGACCAAAGTCGGAATTATGAAATTTTAATCGTCAAAAATGGTATACAGCTATATCATACATCATTAGATTCGGAAATATGTGTACTTTGAGAAATATGGTGCAGTTTTTCAGAAATCATGTTCAAAGGTCATATGTCGTTTTCAAGGAAAAACAAAATTGAATATTAAACTCCAATTCAAATACCCTTTTTACTGTAGAATGATTGAATCTAATTTCTTCCTTATTCAATTTTTCATCAAAACAGTGGAAACCCATCATCAAATGAGATTTCCAAACACACATATGCGACTTTACAAAAAGGGGTAGTTTACAGTTTTAGATGATGTATTCTTTCCAAGTAATAAGAACAACGTCCGTCAAAACTTAACAAAATTTATAGAAAATTATGAACAAATATGTATTTATTAATATAACCATCTAGTATACCTCAATGAAAGTGAAAACTTAAGTTTTTTTTCCATAAACGTTGAATTCGGTACATGCAAAACAGACAACAAAAAGTATTTCAAAACATACTTATAATTGAGTTTTTACAATGTCATGACGATTTCTATGAAATAAATTTCTATTAATAGGAATATAAATCATTTCAAGATAAACTAACAACTTTATGATATATGTTTTATGATAGAATAGCCTTTTATTTGTTTAAAAATGGAGAAAGTTTCGGTTATTCAATCCCAAACTAAGTGACGCAAGATAATATTTTTTTTTTTATGCAGGATAGTTTAACATAGCACTAAGTATACGTAACTTTAATCAGTAATTTAGACCTTAAATGAGTTTTGTAATGTGGGAACGTTATTACGATGTTCTTACCCTTGGCTGGAATACATATGTTCGTCGGTAGAAGGTTTAGCAAATCTCAAATGTCAGTATTGGTACATAGTGTTTACAGAACACGACACAATTCTTAAGCCACGAATCCTATAATAATATTGCGAATATGAATAAACTCATCATAGATACCAGGACTAAATTTAGTATATACGCCAGACGCGCGTTTCGTCTACAAAAGACTCATCAGTGACGCTCGAATCCAAAAAAGTTAAAAAGGCCAAATAAAGTACGAAGTTGAAGAGCATTGAGGACCAAAATTCCTAAAAGTTTTGCCAAACACAGCAAAGGTAATCTATGCCTGAGGTAGAAAAGCCTTAGTATTTCAAAAGATTTAAAAATTTGTAAACAGTAAATTTATAAATATAACCATATCAATGACAATTCATGTCAGCACAAAAAGTGCTGACTACTGGGCTTGTGATACCCTCGGGTTAATAAATTTCCACCAGCAGTGGCATCGACCCAGTGGTTGTAAATAAACTCATCATAGACACCAGGACTAAATTTAGTATATACACCAGACGCGCGTTTCGTCTACAGAAGACTCATCAGTGACGCTCGAATCCAAAAAAGTTAAAAAGGCCAAATATAGTCAACTTCGGACATTTAATGGTTTGTGCATTGCAATAGAGTGGTGGTCAAACATTATTGACAACATATAGCGAGCTTTTATCTAGCATCATTGGACATCGATTTCAAAACACTTTGTCATTGCAAAATACACTTTGACCATATTAATCTATAAATAGGGGACATATAAACGTCTGAAACATCTGAGCACATCTAGGACAAATGACAAAAGAACTCTGTAATGAAAAAAAACGCCTTATCCTGAGGCTTGCAACTCAAAATATCTCTAAACAAAAGTGAAAAAAACCCATCTCTGATCGACAGTATACAGTAGCCATGATCACATGACTGTAGTCTGCGGAATATTTCTGATTGTCGTGGACGATATGCCCTAAAGTCTGGTCTGTATAATTAATTTGATATCTGAACTAGGGATAACATTTATATCGCAATGCTGAGGTAAAAGAAAAAACTTTCTCCTGTGAATACAGTTTTTCTCCCAGTAAAGGTTTGCAGTGGTTGTATGACAAATTAGCATTAGACAGCCTATACTTAAATGTTCTGTTTTAGAGAATGGAATTCCTTGTTTTGATTGTAGTTTTTTTTTACAATAGATGCAAGCATATGTAAGAGAGAAGAATATACCAGAGAGACATTAAAGTCATAAGTCGAAAATAAACTGACAACGCCATGGCCAAAAAAAAGGAAAACACCCACAGACACACAATAGTACACATAGCACAACCTTTGATAGCCGTGACTACGATTTCTTGACATGTCCATCTATGAATGAACGAAAGTCACAATCATCTGCAATTTTCGGGTAAATTTCATCATTGCACCAATAAACTGTGTCAAAATACCTCGATTTACTGTAAGTGGTAAAATTAATCTATTCTTCCACTTCAGCATTTAATAAAATAAACACTATTTAAGGGACTAAACTGAATATTTGCTTCTTTGAAATGTTAAAGCAAAGTTTCAACGGACTTTCTAGTTTTGTTATCTTTTTAGGGATTTTGTGGGATCCCTATTTCTTAAAAAAAACAACTGAAACACTTATTTTGCCTCTTATATAAATAAAACCATACTAACACAACGTTAACAAGAATAACAGACACCCAACTAATTCAACGAAACAATAAAACAGCAACAGAAACAAGTAATATCTAGTCCAAAATATTACAGGAAAACTATGTATACAGCCCAACCATGGACGGGACACAACTATCCGAAATTTTTTTAAGTAAATGATTGAAAAGCAGAGATTTTTGAACGTTTAAAAAATATCGTTTTAGACAATCTAACCCCATAAAAACATGTGTGCATGAAAAGAAAAATAGCAGTTTTATTACTTAATAGTATATAAGATATAATCCATTCATCAGCGCTTTATTGCATGATGTTGGAATCAGGTAAAACACAAAATGTCCCCGTAAACAATAGTTTTTACCTTCATAATTTGTCATCAAAAGGCTTTTAGGATTATCTTTTTCGCCTGATGCATAGATCAATATGTCTGATGTTTGAATAAAACAAAAAAGAAAGATATTCGAGAGCAGCTTTTGAATTAAAAGCCAAACTGCATGCCACTAATGATGTGCATTTGAAGTCAAATTTGCTGACTAAAAGCTTAAATAAAAAAAATGCACCATACGACTTTTTGACGACCAATCTCAAATTAAAGTAAAATCAATTTTCTAGGACTGTGCCAATTTTAGCCGTATAACATGAAGTGAAATTAACTCTTTTAATAATCAACTTTTTCCTATTCTGTCACCGCACTACTAGAACACATACCGTTATAGAAGATGTATTGAATTGTCCATATATGTGTGATGACAATGAAATGTACTGCTTCTGTATATCTGACTGACTGTCTTCAACATTCCACTGAAATCTAACTGCAGATCTTAAAACAGTTGTTCCATCAAAAAATGTACCCAAATGACCCGATAAAGAAGGTGTTTCGATGATGACAGGCGCTGAAATGTCAACTATAAAACCATTTGATATTGATTCCGAATAAAGACCTGAAATGCAAGGATGAAAAGTTAGAATTCATTTACATCAAAGCAAACAGCTATAATTGGCTGATAAGAAAGACATATATTTTATTCTGTGAACCTAAATTTGTTTTAATATAACTGGACATACTGCTTTTATTTTAATATAACTGGACATACTGCTTTTATTTTAATATAACTGGACATACTGCTTTTATTTTAATATAACTGGACATACTGCTTTTATTTTAATATAACTGGACATACTGCTTTTATTTTAATATAACTGGACATACTGCTTTTATTTTTGAGTTTATATCTCAAATAAGAAGATCATAATGGTTTCTATACTTCACGAAACTCATGGGACTGTTCAGCATACTACCTACAGTGGCGTAGCTGGGACATTTTTACGTGTACGCCCGAACCTTGGAGAGGGGTATGAGGGGTGCCAACCGCTCAATGTCAAAGCACCTGCTGGTAGTGGGTTCGAGGGGATGAAGCCCCCGAAAGCTATGGAGTTATCGAGAATGAAATACAATTCCTGTCAGTAAAAATTCATTAAGAGCAACATACTTTTGAATCTAAATGGTTTATTTTTTATGTTTAATTTTTAAATATGTTTAACTTATTCATTGTGTTAAACTAGAAGCTAATGGTCATTGGTTTTAGAGAAAACGTCCAAACCAATATTACTTTCAAATATATTTCAAGAGAGCAGTGAGTGAGCATACAATCGACAAAAGCACCTTTTAATGAACATGAACAAAATATTTTAGGTGCAATATAAAAATCATCTTGAACACCTTCCCACTAAAAGTGAATCAATTGATCAGTCCTTTAAAAGGATTAAACAATCTATGAAAGTTTATAAATTGATCTGGTAAAACAATTAATTGCTTAAAGAAAAGTCCGGTTTTCAGTAAAGGACAGAAAAATGAACGAAAATAAATGCATTCAAAATTTTCCTTTAGACATTAATCATTAAAAAAGCTTCATAAAATTCGATATAAAGGTTTGACATTAAGTTAATGTAATTGGGAATTAACAAACTTTAAGCCCAAACTGTGACCACTTATTAATAAAACTGCAGAAAGAAATACCCTTTATCTGTAAAATGCGGGACAATTCAACATATAATTGCATTATAATATTGCTCTGGATACTCTTTTGATCATAAACAATTTTTGCCAATTTTCGTAAAATTTCATTTCACGGAGAGTCATTCAAAAAACTTTATTCACATTCGGAACCTAAAAATTGACGCCGACGACGCTATTTCTCGCTTTTGCAACATAAATCATAGGCTCTACAAAATGCAAACCGCATATCGAATCTCAGCAGATCATAAATTACTTTGAATATAAGAAAAATACGCAGAATTCACCGTAGATTTAGACTTTTACAGAAAGTTGGAACAAATATATAATATGATCTATTTGATTAAAGTAAAGTTAGTCCCTTTTTAATTATAATTACAATCCATTGAAGAAAGAAGCACAAGGCTGATGAGCAATCAGATTTTTCTTATTCTGCTATCATTTTTTTTCGATTTTTAAAATCCAAGTGTACGCCCGGGCGTTTTGACGTAAACGTAGCTACGCGCATGACCTAAAAATTATAAAATATATTAAAAAAGGAAGGTTGTGTGCTTCCATTTAGTATATCAAACTAGTGGATTTCGTAGTGAATATCTTCATTAATATATATTCATTAATAAGTTTGAGGTCGATAACAAACTTTGGTATCATTAGGTATCAATTGATTCATGATTTGTCTAGAATCAACATGGATATCACTTAAAGTTCAAGCGTTTTTTTTGCAATGGAAAATCCAAGGACGAAATAAAATTATAACCTGATGTATTCATTGAATTCAACGGAGTAAATAACATTACTGATGCACTGAATGCGCTTCTCATATAGCGTTCACGTTTTTAACTTTGGTCCGCTCATGACGGAGGTGGCTTTAAAGGAGCACTCTGGCGCATACAATCTATAAAGTATCGTTTGGTCACAATCAGTGGAATATGTCACTTCTAGTGAACTGTTTGTCCTTCATCGTACTAGAGTGTTAGTGATCCAGGTTATTTCAGGTAAGTACTGCGGGAGATTGAAACTTTTATATCGTTAATTCAATTTAATCCATTATTTTGATGTTTCGGTACTATTGTTTAATCAAGTGGATTTGTTAGTGTATAACTACTTTTTGGACATGTTTCATAAAAGTATAAGACGATAAACGCTCTTAAAAGATCAGAAGTAAGTGTTTCAAAACTGATATGAGTTATTACCCTTGATAAAGGTTTCTCCAGAGGTGACATACGCACGAATATACCAAGTATTATTTGCAATCACGAACCTGCTTTATTATATGCACGTATTGTAATGTATATGCGATGGTTAAGAGGTAACTGGTTTGGCAAAGCTGTCAATAAAACCATATCAAAAGAAGTCAGACTCGTTGGTGGATATACATCACTGGATCCTCTCGAGGTTCCAGCACGAATAACAAAGTGATCTATCCCAGATTGAGAGTCTACAAATCCAAACCATTTTGCGGTTATGTAATTTCTGCAAAGAAAATAATAATACGATAAACTGTTGACTATTCGTAGTAAGGTAATTTTGTAAACAGAAGTTATAATAGTTTATAGAGGAGTTATTGCATCTTTACTTAATCGGTAGTTCTAAAGCAAATAGTATAGTACTTACTTTCCTTGCTTGTTTTGTTATCGTTATACTATTTATTTTTTAATCATGATATAATATCAATATAACTGTTAATGAATCTATTATCAAAGCAAGAAATGTCTGGCGATCAAAACGCAAATAAAATACAGAACATGGCCAACTGTGAATCAGTTATGAATGCGGTACTTGATTGACCATTATACCTTGTCGACTGGTATTCAATGTCATGCTCATATACACCATCTTGTACTACCCCTTGGACAGGTGGACTGTTATCGATAATAACACCATCAGTTGTAACCGATGTACATAGATTTCCAGTATTACATGCAGTGACAGTCGTGAAGTATTTGATACCAGCTTGTAGATTAAGGTTTTGAACGTTAAAATCTAGAAAAGGAAAGGAAAAGGGTTACACTACTTGTAATACGATATATCGATACATAAACAAATATTTTATTACCTTCTTTTTACTTTTTAAACTGGAATGAAGAACGCGATGTGCGATATCAAAGTTAATCCTTTGGATGTTCTTTGAAAAACTAAGATATATATTCCACAATTGTTCTATCTGTAATGTAAGCATTCGTGAATGAACCAACAATAGTGAACACAAAAAGTATACCTGTATTTATTCCAACAGTGTGTTCAGGCATCACATCAATACAACCAGGACATGTTCCAATATGGACGTTGAAATACTTGATCACAGAGTGCGGATCATGGAAGCCCTCCCAGTAAACAGATAGTTGCGTCATATCCCTCTGGTAATCTATATCTTTTGTTGGTGCTTCAGTTGTATTGCTACTGCCATCGTATACATGACCGGCAGTTGGTGGTGACATGTCATAAATATAGGCCCATGATGATTTAACAGTAGACAGATGAGCTCGATTAAATGCCTTTAAAAAGTTTTAAAAAAAAAACGTAAGAATTCCATACATCCGAAGCGCATTTGTGGATTTAACTTCATTTGGAATGCACAAAGCCGAATATTTGAAAGCAACGGATGTATAGGAATCGAAGCAGCTGAAGAACTATGTTAAGTAGTTTCAATGCACCAGATACACATTTCGACAACTCATGACTGCTGAGTGTTTCTGAAGGCCAAATATTAGAAAATCCCAAACCTTATACAAATGTTGAAGAGCTATTAAAACTAAAAGGGACCTGAATGTGT
Source organism: Mytilus edulis (assembly GCF_963676685.1). Classification (NCBI taxonomy): domain Eukaryota; kingdom Metazoa; phylum Mollusca; class Bivalvia; order Mytilida; family Mytilidae; genus Mytilus; species Mytilus edulis. The sequence continues at coordinate 10,690,338 of NC_092352.1, read as the reverse complement.
CAAAAAGTTATAGCTGTCTACCGAATCAGACGGACCTTCAAAAGCACGTAATGTATCTAGAACATCCTATTGGTTTTTGACACTCCAAAAAAGTCAATAATATTCATATTCTTTATTTAAAAAATCAAAAAAAGTCCGTTGATGATATCTAGGGAAATAGGTAAATGCACTGAAACTTTAGCTGTAAAACACTCAACTGAAGCCAAGATAAAACGACATTTGACATGTCTTTGTTTATGTAGACATAATATACTAAGCAGAAGGGGCATTCAAATTGTGTAAGGAGGGTAAGAATATATATAGTACGGTGAAGATATGGTTGAATATATGGTTCTCTTCGGAGCACAAGGACCTAAATGTAGAAGAATTTATAAGTTCATACTTCCGTGTAGTATATATGTCATACAACTCCCATATTTTTGGCTGTTCTTTAGGTTGGTATGAACAAAAAACACTTCCCGAATACCTTAAATTTATTTCTTATTCTATAAATGGGCTTTAGAAAACCATACATCTAGATTATTTACAAAATGATATATTCATACATTTGTTCAAAGAATAATAGATATTTTTACAATGTTTCTGCCTTGTTCGCCAATTTCCCAGACAGACGAAAGAGCGTCTTTATGGAACAAATGACACTCTTTTAAAATTATTTTTAAAGGAAGATGATATATTGGTCATTTTTTAGAAAGTTTTTAACGATGTGGTGGTTGCCCGTATTAACATGGCAACATTAATCATATCTTAAATTTGCCGTTTCACAGTTCCATGTTAAATAAGCATTATTTTCTATACTGACGTCTGGTGTACTTAGTATGGCAAAATAATGCTCCTGTTTTGTTTTTGTTTTTTAGTTTGAAAACATCATTGTATAAAAATAATGCTCGCAATATATGATTTCTATTTTTTAATCCCTGTCTCAAACTTTAGGCAACTGTTTCCGCTTGAGACAGATTTGGACATACTAGTATACATTTTGAGGTATTTTCTTTACATGGCAAATCGTTGAGTTTGTTTTTGTTTTATTTGAACTGCTGGACACTGGTAAATCAAAACGATTATTCTTCCAAATAATTATATTTTTATTTTAGTATATACATGTTACTTACCGAAATTGTTATGAAATATGGATGGCCTTCTGTTAAATAAAAATGTTCATCTTCTGCGGACACACCACAGTTTTCACGAATTTCTGAAAACGGTATGATATCATCCTGACCACTGAGCGAACCTACTCCCCATGTATAGTAATCTATTCCGCTTTGGACATCAATAAAAACGTCTTCCCAACTGTTACAAATAAATTGTTATTTATGACAAAATATGAATTTCTTTTTCATTGTAGAAACATATTCTTTTAATTGTTTTGGCTTTTAATATTTGCTGAACGTTTTTTTAAGATCGAATTACAAATGTATCCGTGTTAAAAGATAATCATAACTTTTATGTTATTTTTTTTAAACAAACATTCTACATATTCATATTTACCAAGCCTGTATTACAGTCAGATTAGAAATCAGTCTACCACTGATATAAATGGACTCGCCCGATATTTCTGGTGGTGTTGTATCAACAGTTATAGGAGACGATCGAACTTCTGCAGTTCGGTTTATGAAGTCAATACCTTTTAAAAAAAATCGTGAAAAATCAACATTTCGAAGCCTAAAACAATAAATATTTTTAATATATAATTACTAGCAACAGTACAGTGTTATAGCAATATATCATGGAAGTTATACCAATATTTGTATTTCGTTACATGTATCCGAAAGGCGCTGTCATTTTATATTTTCACAAGGGGAGAGATATAATATACAAAGATATTTTTTATGGTTTACCTACTCGTTCCCGAATATGATCTTTATTCTTGATTTCATAGAGACATAACTTGGGAGTATTATCAATAAAAATACACATGAATAACGGCTAAATGGTATTCCGAGAAAGACCGAAAGTAAAGGGTTGGTATAACAGAATTTTAGTATGAGTTTAAAAGTTTAGAAGTTCGAGGCATATATATATATAAAACATGCCACACAGCCCTTCCTTTTGAACTTTGAAAAACATAGTAGTGCATATGAACATGCCATTCTAAGATATGTTTTTTTTACAAAACCTCATATTTAAAGTGGCACTGTTTTATTCGTAAAAGGAGCTCCTATTGGAAATTTCAATGTATTTATTGAAAAAATAGCAGCCTCCAGACACTATCAATGAAATTAATAGGAAAAAAGTAAAATCACAAAAATACTGAACTCCGACGGAAGTTCACAACGGAAAGTCCCTAATCAAATGGTAAAATCAAAAGCTGAAACACATCAAACGAATGGATACCAACTGTCATATTTCTGAATTGGTACAGACATGTTCTTATGTAGAAAATTGTTGATTAGAGCTGGTTTTATAGCTAGCTTAACCTCTTACTTGGATGACAGTCGCATCAAATTCCATTGTATTGACAACGATGCGTGAACAAAACAAACAGACACAATAGAAAATTGTCAGAGTTTCAATTTTAGTTCGTAATCTTGCTAAAATATAAATATTTCTTTGAAAGGTAAATGTCAATATCTGCAACGACGTTTACAGTTTTAAGTGCTAACGATAAAACGCTAATTCGATAATTGTTGGTCTATATCCATGTACATGATATAATCATGAGGTATTACCTTTTACAGTTACAAAGTATTTATGACCGTTCTGAAGTTGTAGATTATGGAACGACATATGGTTTGTCACACCAACATTGTGGTTATCAACAATATCCACACCACCTTCAACAGAACCTATAAAAATACATGATATACATATTGTCATCATTTGTTCCAATCATATTCCCTCAATATGCCAACACAGTGTAATTTGCATAATCAATGAAATTTATGCAACTCGGCAAAATGATTTTTGGCGGCACGTTTGATATCTTTTGGATTTGATTCAAATTTTTTTTTTTAAATCTTTTCAATGAAAAATTGTTTATTGAGTTTGATATCTTTTGGATGTGATTCAAAATCCAAAAAATATCTTTCAATGAAAAATTGTTTATTGAATTGTTAAGTGTTATTTGTCACAAGGTAGCTATAAATAAATGCATATTAGATACATAAAAAATCTTTTAGTAAATATATAAATTTAAAAAAAAATTAAAGTGCGTTTTCCGTGCTAATAAAATACTTATAAAGATACCAAGGTTATAATTTAGTACGAAAGACACGTGTTCTTCTTAAACAGACTTATCACAACAAATGCAAGCAAGGACTTGTCAATTGTAAAATTATTATTTGTCTATTTGTATTTTCAACTTATTTGTATTGGGCACATAGAGGTTGAATTATATAAAGTTGATACATAGGCATTAAATTATGTACTTAAACTTAGGTAGCTGTAGTTTTTCAATGCTCAATTAAATCTACTGGCTTACCAATTGAAATGAAATACTGTTTGATTCCAGATGAATGCATAGCATGGCTTTCTTCTTCGACATCAATAAAAGAGTCCCAACTCACAGTGATATCTGACGAGGAAGTCTATAGGAGAAAGTCAAATAACAAAAATACAGAACTCCGAGGAAAATTCAAAACGGATAGTCCCTACGCAAATGGCACAATCAAATGCTCAAGCAAATCAAATGAATGGATAACCATTGTAATATTCCTGACTTGGTATAGATATATTCTTATTTAGAAAATGGTGAATTAAACCTTGGTTTATAGTTAGTTAAACCTCTAAAAGAAAAAAAGGCGTAAAAAAAAGGCCCATTAGAAAACATGAAAGATATGATTACAAAGTATCCATGTATAAGTACCACGCCATGTCAAATGGATATTCCCAAAAATATACTACACAGTAAAAGTAATTATTTTAAAGAACACTTCAACACGTAGCTGATATTGTTAAAAACGTCTTTAACTCGAAAAAATATATGTGGGTTTTTTTAAGATGATACGTAATATTTATAAAAAAAATATATTGGTATCTTCAATTGACGAGACATTCTTTGACACAACCCTGGTTCAAAAAATGGTAAAAATTACTAAGGTGGTAGTGAGATAACCGCTTATGTCTTATTCGCGAGATTAGTCTAAAAATGAAACAGAGGAAGCCGTGACTTTAGGTTTTTTTTTATATATATATGGTCATAGGTCATAGAGGATATATTACTGTCATCCCATCAGAAAGGTTTTGATTGTCAATGGAACAACATCATTAATATATTTGAATGTGAAATTAAATGATCTGGCTTGTTTTTGACAAGTATCTGAAGGAACTCCAACTCATTTGAAAATAAAAAGAGGTCGACAAGGAGAGGTACACAGTTTGTTCCCATTGGAATGCCGACAATTTTTCGAAAATTACTAACTCAAAATTCAACAAATGTATTGTCAATAAGAAACTTAACTGATCACTTGTTCTTCTGTGTATCATGTGTAGCATGCTTTACCTTTTTTTCACTTTGAACAACATATGCCATATGGTATCGCAAAATTATCAATTTATAGTGTATGCTACCATAGGCTTAAAAGTATTGATGATTATTTCTGCAAAATTGTTTTTTAGTTTCACATCGGAAAAGATGGTATACAGGGTTGAACATCAAAACTTTTGATATAACTAATTTCAGAGGGGAAAATGTATAATTACACCCAACACGTATTTTCTTATTCATGATGTATATGCTTTTTAATCTTTATTAACCTTGTTAAGAACGCTTTGAAATTGACAATTTGCTGGAATACTGTTTAGCTTCGTCAATATTCAAAATATTACAATTCAAGTGTATCTTTTTTTTATTCTTGTGAAGAACATATCCGCGTTTATTACTTTTGTACACATGGTTATAATCAAAACTAAATGATAATTTTAGTTATATCATTCTATTTATGTATTGAATCCTCTCAAACAAATATCTTTTGCAACTAAACTGATTTACGGTTACGAGTTCTACTTAAATTCGTGTGATATCTGGCATGGTATTGTGTACTCGAGATACTTGTTTCGTTTACAAATAACTCATCGGTCAACAGTATACGAAGTACGAAGTTGAAAATCTTTGTAACTTATTTCTGTCAAACTTTGCAAACATATCTGTAAAGACACAGATTCAAGGAACTAAAATATATTTGTTCTTTACATCACCCTGGAATCTTAAAAAAAAGTTTAAACGAATTTGAACAAAGTTACCTAATAAAATACAGTTGGATCAGGGCCAATCCACACTTTTCCAGGTACAGGTGGTGTTAAGTCAACTGTTACACCATCACTACATGATGTCACTGTGTCCAATGTTTCTGTCCATTTCTCATGTTCAATCACAGTTTTGGGTGCATATATACATACTGAATACCGTCTTCCATGAGTTAAATATTCAGTCTCATTAAAATGTATATTTGCGAAGTTTTTGTCTGTAAGGGAATCGAAGTATATTTTACAATTTCTTTAATTTGTTATTTTATCAAGTTGACTTTGTCAATAGTGATAAATGATTCGGCAACTGATATTAAAGTTATAAAAAGTAGCTTTTTTCGAAATGCTCTTCAATCAGAACATACAAAATTTTTATTAGTCTGAAAACACTTTTTACAATATGGTACCAGTGACAATATGCCAAAAGTTGTCAAAGAGTTATAAAGATATCGTTACTTGACGCTACATATAACATCGGTGTCTACTTCATAGTGACAACGATAAGATACTGATACATCCGTGTAAAAAGGTATTGTTTAGTCTTGGTTTACAGAATAACATCAATTCATGTCTAGAGGGCAGCTGAAGCCCGCATCCTGGTGTTGGATTTTGTCGCTTCTTTGAACAATATAGGTCTTGGGCTGTTTTTGTTATATTTTATTTTGTCGGGTTGTTGTCTCTTTGATGCATTATCCGTTTTAATTCTCAATTTTTACGATCAGCATCATCAAATGTTTGACAACATACTTGAATGAATTTACAACCTAAAGCATAAGTTGTATTTAAAAAACGATTACATTACCTGTTTGTCCACATATCAGTGTATTAGGATGAGAGCATGGATCGGTAATGACAACATCTGTGAATTCTTTATAGAACGTCTGTGCATTATTACTGTTTACTTCAACAACTCCCCACTGATATGATTTATATCTAAGTGAGGGCCATACAGCAGATAGAACATTCTTGAAAGGCGTATAATCTACATCCGTTGTTATCCAAGCTGCGTTTTCTTCGAGAAATACATCACCGCCAATACTATCTTCATTATCATCTAAGTTTTAAAAGATATTATTTCACAGTTAATAACTTGCCTTAGTTTTTACAGATCATCTTCGTCGATGGTTGTGAGTGAAAATATACCACTATAAGTCAATATAACGATAATTGAGCGAAACAATTAAGAAAGAAAAGACGACTTCATGCTTTAGGCACCACACAATCTGTTATAATATATATAGACAAGTGCTTGTAAAATATAAAAAGCTAATAATTATTCCTTGCATATAAAGTTTCTTGTTGAAAAATTAAGGTTTGACATTAACTTCAAATTTCAAAAGAACACGGCAATTTTTTTAACACAATTCGGACGAAATCTTGCAACTCTTTTGTATATCAAGACTGTTTTAAGCTTAAATATTCTTTATGTTTTACATTTAATAATATAAGTATAGAGAGAAAATCGATTCAATTTGAAAGAAATGCATACCATAAGTATGGCAAAATGACTTTATAACGATCAAAATTCAGACAAAAACCATAATTTTTAGACAAAAGCAGCAAACATCTTTGTTTTTGTTAAATTGTCCAACGCTTCACGTTATTTGCTTGAGTTTTACTAAATATAATATTGACAAAGTTTCGAATGCTTTGCGTAAACGCTGTTCTTCGAAATATACAGTAAGTATCATCTATTTGAATTCATTTGTTAATGAGTTGTTGTTTTATTACATAAATGGCTTGTTAACAAAACAAAACATTTGTTGATAATGTTTTAATTGACACGTATACATATGAGTGAAGACTGAACATAACACAACTAGTGAACTAGCTAGATTTAGTTAGCGGTAACTGATAGACGTGTGCAGTTTGATCATTTTAAGATTTTAAACCGATCTTTACTGAGCTACGTTTTAATTGTAAAATTACAACACCTATGTAACTTTTCCTTATCAAGTTAACTTAAATTTGTGCTCAATATAAGCAATACGACGTGTTCTGAATGATTGTATAATGTGCTATTCTTTCCGGGTAGTTTTGAATAGCAGTTTTATGATATATTTTGTTTTTATCGGCTTTAGTTTTCTATGTATTGTTTATCTTCTATTCGTTTTTCTATGTTTCAAGGTTACGGCTATTTGTCATTGAAGTTTCCCATTGTTTTTGCCCTTTTAATATGTTCAATGTTTGTTTACCGATAAAACCATAAACACTATAGATACCTGCTGTACCAAGTGCGTCAATTACTGTTCTTGCTTTAATCTGACTATGGCTGTCAACTACATGACACTGTTTTAAATCTGTTGATACAACAGACCAAACTCCAGCTTTATTAGCTCCTCTGATATATAAACGCTTGCACTTCGAAAAATCTATCTCGCCGGACAATGTTATATCAAAGTCAACCTAACAAAGAACAAAATTAGCTCATCAAGGTGTTTACTCAGTTTGACAATAAGTTCAGATAAGAATTCAAATGAGTTTTATAATTTACATGTGCGTTAATTGCAAATGGAGATAAAGAAGTATAAGCAACTAAATGGTTTTAAATCTTTGTACTTCTATGTAAAATTTCAACTCTTGTACAATTGAAGATATTTGAAAGCTTGCATTCTAACAATAAATTACAATGTAAAAATGAAATGACAAATTTAAATTATTTATTTTTTACAACTAAAGTTTTTAATACAACAAATAATATGTGTAGGCTTGGTTATCTTACATGAGTGTTGTTTATTTTCCGAATAGTGTTTATTTCAGCCCACTTTTCCAGCAATCCGTCTCCGTATGAACCACCATTTATAGCCCATTCATATACTCCTATTGCATCTATTGCTTCCGATCTGTCTTCGATATCGGGGTCATACATAGCAGCAATGGTCACTATGAGCTGAAATTAATATCAAACGTCTGCTGTGATAGATAGGTAAACAATTAGTGAATTAAATAGTTTTATTAACCCATGTTATACGTGTCCAGTTTTATCATACACGATGTGCACGACACGTTTTTTTTTATATATATTCGCGAGTTTGATGCAACATGTGTAAAAAGTTCAGTGCTCAAGGCATCATATAATCAACGTAGGCAAGGCAAGAACATTCATAAATATTTATTAATATTGAACAAACAAATCAACACTTTTAGAATTAAAAAAAGTCTTATTTCGAATTTGACAAAAAGGCATCAGAATCAAAATGTAAGCAACTATAGGTGACAGAACCGACTTAGAATACCATACCACAAAGTCAGCTTTTAAAGATATAATGTTAAACAATTTAACCGAGAAAACAAACGGCCTGAATTACAGTCTTGTATATCCGCTCATGATTTTCTTGATAGAGGGCTGTTGCTCTTTTGCCTATTTCGCTTTCTTATTCCCTATCGTCAGTTTGCTATTTTTTGCCCGGATATCACCATTCCTTCTCTTTACCCATAAATAATAAAAACCTTTTGAATTTCTATTTTCACATCGATAGAACCAGTTATAGGGTAACTCGGTATAACGGTTACACCATTGCTGCTGATGGCTTGGAAACATACATCATCAGCACACAGTTTTATAGTAAATCTGTATGTCAAACCAGGCTGTAGATCTAACTCATTCACTATCACATGACTTTGACTTCCTATGTAACTGAAGTCTCTGTACCGTATCCACATATCTACAAAAATATAGTGAGAGGTTCACTGTATACAATTATATATAATATTTTGGAGTATAATGAAAAGGAACAATATAAAGTCATTGTGCTTTTACATAAATTATCTCTTTATTTGAAAAGATGACAGAGTTTGCAATAAATAAAGGCAACAGTAGTATACCGCTGTTCGAATTGCAACAATAATGTATTTCTTAACAAATCCAATAAATACCTCCCACTGGAGATCGTTGTTCAATGCTCCAATATGCGTTTCTAACAATTTGTTTTAGTTTGTCGTCCGGAATTTTCCACTTAGCCGAAAGAGTTGTAGTCGATATTTGGTAATCTATATCGGTTTCGCATCTAGAAATTATATCCTGTGAAAAAGAAAATAATGTAAAACAATTAAAATATTTTTATAGACTGGTAACGTTATTGGTAAGTTTTATACACAATTTTCAATAAAGAAATTTAGTTGTTGGAGTTCGTATCTCAATTCCACGTGTTCTATGTAGTGCTATGTCGACTATAACGTGTCTTTTCACCAGTGTTGGCTTAATATCTTGATCTTGTTTACAAAAAGAGGGACGAAAGATACCAAAGGGACAGTCAAACTCATAAATCTAAAACAAACTGACAACGCCATGGCTAAAAATGAAAAAGACAAACAGAAAAACAATAGTACACATGACACAACATAGAAAACTAAAGAATAAACAACACGAACCCCACCAAAAACTAGGGGTGATCTCAGGTGCTCCGGAAGGGTAAGCAGATCCTGCTCCACATGCGGCACCCGTCGTGTTGCTTATGTGATTACAAATCCGGTAAATAGTCTAATTCGGTAGGTCAAATTCATGAAAGGGAAGGGGATTGTAGTTACGACGTGAGGAACATATCCGATATCATTTGTGAAATGGTTATTCCATAACGGTCAACCAACTCGTGATGGCGTCCGTAAAATTTACGAAGGGATGATTTCAACTTCACCATTTGGAACTCTTGATTTAATAGCTTCCTTGTGAGCAGTAACCCTCTATCAAGAAAATCATGATAGGAAATGCAAGCACGGGAATATCGTATCAATTGAGAGATATATACCCCGTATGCAGGTGCTGCTGGAATGTTGCTACTTAGAAATGGAAAGTTCACAATTGGAAAGCTGAAATCATCTCTTTTGTCGTAAAGTTTTGTCTTCAACCGACCCTCATTGTCAATTTCTAGATGTAAGTCAAGATATGAAGCTGACTTAACTGTATCTGTAGTATCCTTTATCTCCAATTCGATGGGATAGATGCGTTTACAATATTGCCACAGAAGAAAGGCTGTATTCAATGATCTTTGACAAACGTTACGATTTCAACTTCCTAATTATTGATATATCTCACTTTTTACTTCATGTCGTGCATTTTCCCAATATACAGACTTGTATGAAAGGGTCTTTATGTTCTAATTACACCCAAAAAAATCAGGCGAATGTCTCAACTAACATGCGACATGTGTTCTCTGTATTAATATTAGATCATGAAATACTCGAAAAGACGTCTGATCTAGAAATTACTGCTTGTATCTTACATTCTTATACCCGATTGTGCCAATTTTATAATGACTGGTTTTGAATTTGCATAGCTGTCGATACCTGCTATTTATGAGACTCTTACCTTATACACAAACCTGGTCGCGCTTCTTTCAAAATCATGCAATTCCATCATTTTTTTTTTTAATTTTACGTTTATTTATTTCTTTTTGATCCATGTATATTTTTCAATATATTATTATACAACTACTGGTATTTGGACAATATTGTCTGTTTTCATAAGACTCTGTTACTTTTTGGAGTGTCTTCTCCTTTTTCCCAGGTATTTATTTTAATTTTTTAGAAATTACATAACAAACATCATTTCAAAATGTTTTAGACTTACCCGTATATGATGACTCCCGTTTAAGACAACTGGGTCTAAAACAAAGCAATATATTATATTAAACTGACTTGCAAAAGTTTATAAAATTATTGTCATCCTTTTTTTTCAAAGATATTTATTGCAGTATGAAAATGTATAGTATGAACGATGAAATTATTTTTAAGTTAAAATATGCACTCACTGTCTATGTTGTTTAAAGTGTAATAATGAGAAGAAAATAGAAAGATATTCAGGTAGTCACATGTAAATATTAGAATTACAAACACAAACAATACCATCATTTAAAAAAACTATCAAAATTCGATTTCTATGGTACTATTGTGAATAATATTTCGTTTGTTGTCGAATATCTTAAAACAGGGCTTGACGCTTACTTTACTTGTGACCTCACCGTAGCAATATTAGTAATGGGGAATTTTAAACAGGAGTAAGTAAGAAAATAACACCTGAGCATAGAGACCCATCATTAATGGTTACTCCAGATATTTCTGTTGCATTGTTGATGAAAGTAATTCCGTCTGATGATTCCTTGATAGAACCAATTTTGGTAACAGCTTCCACGGTTACGTAGTATTTCTGAAAGTAAAATAAAATAGAAAATGGGAAAATATATTCGCATGTTTTCAAAATGAAGATATATTTCCAATATTCATAAACAAATGTAATTTTCTATTGAAAATTGGATTCAAGAACTAGAAAGAGCAAACCGAGTTGTTTCTAGAATTATGGTCTTTTTATAGTAATGGATAAAACAATTCAGTATCATAATATGTCTTCCTTGAGGTACCTGGTTATGTTTACTGAATGCTGGCTCCAGCTCTGTATTTACTTATACAACCCATCATTGTGTTATTGTGCTATGGTACATTTTTGTATTTTGTAATTCGTTTTTGCTTAGGTTATTTGTCTTTATGCATTTTTGGGGGGGTTTTTTGTTACATATTTGTTTGTTTTTATAGCCAAGGTTTACGCTTCAATCCACTCCTCTATCCCCTTGGCAGATTAAGCCAAATTTGTGATATCAATGTTGCGCCATCTATCGGTTGAAAACCATAATCTCGGAAAGCAAAGCTGACTGACTCTGATTCTAACACAATTTTGACCGCAGTACCTTTATTTTAGGCAATTTTACCTATTATGTCAGTTTGTTTTATTCACACATCGTTGTCAATATAATAGAATTCTATGCAACTTTTATACAATTGAGAGGTTCAGCTAGCTATCAGATTAAGACAATGCCTGTACCAAATCAGGATATGACAGTTGTTATCCATTTGTTTGATATGTTTTAGCTTTTGATTTTGCCATTTGATCACGGACTTTCCGATTTGAATTTGCCTAGGAGTAATTTTGTTATTTTATTTTTTGCATCTTTTGTGAACTTGAGTCCTTTGAAAAAAATGATTCAAACGACACAAGAAGCTGCATCATATAGTGTTCTTTTCCTCGGAATTATCACAAATGATGATTGCAACTTTCTAATTCAATAGCATACACTCAGCCCAATCGTATGGCGTTAACATTTCTCTACTCAATGAATACGTTACGCTCGTGCATATTGAGCCGGACTTTATTATAAGGAGCGTGCCACTTATATAAAAATAAGGCTAACAGAGTGATTATGTATAGTATCGTTTATTAGTTTAAGATATGTATGTGTCTCAACTCAGTAGCGATTTAGTTGGTGATCGGTAGATGATACCAGAACAGTCGCTTAATCTGTAACTTAATCGATTAATTTTGATACCCAAATGTGAAATTTAGTCTAAGTGTTGATTTCCATGGTTGGAGATGCATACATAGCAGGCGACTCCTGTTCAATCTGAGTATCCGGTTCTTGCGATTCACTACATTCTTTGTAGGATACATTGAATTGTCTTTGTAATCGATATATGATATTTTAGCTATAATACAATGATAACATACCTGAAAGTTTTTTAGCAGCAAGTTATCAAATACATGCTGATTGGTCGAACTGTCAATGTTAGTTTTTGTAGTAACATCACAGTTCCCTTTCACTGTTCCAACACAGACTTTATAATGTAAAGATAAGTGTGGATGGTAAAATCCTTTCCATTCTGCAGCCAGGGAATCAAACTTCACAGAAAAATCAATGTCAATAAGGTCCTGAATTAACAAATCATGAAATAATAAATGAAAGGAAACACATGGTTAACCACTGATATAATAAATATTTTGTTTATGGATATATTTATCGCATTAACCAGATTTCAATCATTAACAGAAAGGTTTAAAAAAAAAAAGCACAATTCGTTATTCTGATTTTGATTTAAATAATATGAGAAAAAAAATAATTAACATTGGATATAATATCTAAATTTTCAACAATGATATTGGTTATTACGCCTGTAAATTTAGGCATGATCAATGTTAACTATTTGATCCTTTAACAACACTTGATATACTTAAAGGTTGTCAATTTAACGGAGTTTTTTGCACATGTAGACTTCATAAAAAGATTCCAACCCTGACGGAGCTATTACCTTTAAAGAACTACCATTGCCACTGTATGGATTTATGTCATACACTATTCCAGCAGACGGTAACTGTATGTCGTGTGTATAAACTACTGATGTCTTAGTTATGGACAAACCAGCAAAATTTGTTACTTTAATGGTGACATAGTAATCGTGATGTCCGTGTAATGACCAGTCCAGTGACGTAGTGTCAATAGCTGTACAGTCAGGTGGTTCTGTCCTAATACATTTGGTGTTGTACTGTAGTGGACGATAAGAGATAACGTCTGTTCCGCTTGCAGAATGACCTAACGAAAATATGAGTTAATTGAGTAAGTTTAAAAATAAATATATTACATGCAGTTTCAATCATAGAAGTTTGTTTACAATACTTTGAAAGATTGTCATCAACTTATAGTATCAAAATTTTTGCATTTCTACCAAGTCACTATGAATCGAAGATGGTGTGTTTTCGTGCTTAAATTGTCTGATAGATTCCTTTTACCAAATAAAAACGATGCGAAAGATATCAAAGGGACATTCAAACTCATAAGTCAAAAATAAAGACATCGCTGTGGATGATAAAGAAAAAGACAAAGTCAAGAATAGTACACAACACATAATAAAGAAAAGAACAGAATGGTTTTTTTTTTCTTTTCGTATCATTCTTCATAATCGACAATTTATATGAACATTGACGTTCTTTTGGATAGATATAGGAAGATGTGGTGTGAGTGCCAATGAGACAACTCTCCATCCAAATAACAATTTAAAAAAGTAAACCATTATATTACCTTTATTATAAAAAAGGACTATCTGTAAATGATAAATCAGGTCAAAGATAACCTAGATTGCGGATAAGCGCTTTATGCAGCGGTCAAACATTGCCAATTATGGCTCCCGTATGAGACCATACCGCATTTAAACACGAAAATTAATAAAGGCGGATAATTATCCTCAATTATCTGGAATGTTCCATAATTGTCTGAACGCAGTAGCATAAGTTCGTATCTAATTTCTACGGATTGGGAATGGCTCGAAGAGGTCGACCAAGCACCCCGACAGTTAGGTGCTGCCTGTAACATTCGGGATACTCAGCCGATAATGTCTAGTCGGATTACAATCGGGACTATGTCGTCACAGATTCTGCTGTTTCGGATCAAAATCCTAACAAGTTCTGTGTTTTATGGACGGTGTCCTGTGCATCGGGAATGATGTGCACAAATCATTGCTGTTTTATTGCCGATTGAGTCCAGATTGCATCCATATCTTTTCGAATGCGAACCGTCTTTGCCGAAACCGTTCCGGAACAGTTCCGTTATTAGTACGAAATTCGGAAATGATACCCACGTCCGAGTCAGAAGTTGAAATCATCCCTTCGTAAATTTTACGGACGCCATCACGAGTTGGTTGACCGTTATGGAATAACCGTTTCACAAATGATATCGGATATGTTCCTTACGTCGTAACTACAACCCCCTTCCCTTTCATGAATGTGACCTACCGAATTAGACTATTTACCGGATTTGTAATCACATAAGCAACACGACGGGTGCCACATGTGGAGCAGGATCTGCTTACCCTTCCGGAGCACCTGAGATCACCCCTAGTTTTTTGTGGGGTTCGTGTTGTTTATTCTTTAGTTTTCTATGTTGTGTCATGTGTACTATTGTTTTTCTGTTTGTCTTTTTCATTTTTAGCCATGGCGTTGTCAGTTTGTTTTAGATTTATGAGTTTGACTGTCCCTTTGGTATCTTTCGTCCCTCTTTTCTTTTACAGAACACAATACGACTGATGTGAGACAAAACCGTTTGCAAGGATCGTGATAGGATTAGGTTCCTCTAGTACCTGATCATTCAAAATATGCCGAAGTAGTTTCTAATGGACTTCTTCTGTCAGCGTCGGTTCACCGTCTGGTCAATGTCTGAAGCCTGACGGTATAATCTAGACGCAGATTTTGGGAAAGATTCGATCGTTGTTAACCATATGAAAGATACAAATCCGATTACAATGGATTGGGATGAAGGGATTATCGGGCCAAATTCGCACAGAAACTCTAAAATATCGACGCTTTCTGAATAATATCTGATTGTTGTCGTGATTAAATATTTTTTTTACAAATTTTTTATTTTATGTTTGAATTTCCATCCACGATTCACAGGTTTTTTAAATATTTTATCAAGGACGGCAGTAAAAATCGTGAATGTGTGACCCCAGCTTAACAACTATTCTTTTTCTCTTGTCATGATGAAGTACATAAAAAACAATAGATGTTTTCACTGCTGTCAGATATCTTATGTTGCTGCAAATGTTCTTATTTTTCATACTAACCTAGTGCAAACTGATACGTAAGAGGATGGGGATCCTCTTCATCTGTGAATGCTGTTCTGGTCCAATTAGCAATAAGTGTTTCATCTTTGAGCTCCAAATTAATGTGTGAACCAGTAAAAACTGGAGCTGTTACGTCTATCACAACAGGACCATAACTCTATACAAATCAAATATTCAGAAATATAAGAAGAGTTTTTCCTAGATTAAAAACACTGATGTTCCCTATGATATAGATATGAAGATTTTTTAATAATAAGGATCAATTTTGTATGGTCTTAAAATACGATATGACATTTTCTTTACTGTAAATGAGTCATGCTAGTTTTTCATGTGGTATTATTACATGTACACATATTTGTCATAAGAAAATAAGTAAAAATCACAGAATTTGATGAGACTTTGAAAAGTGGGAGGTTTGGCGCTATACAAATAGGTTTAATCCACCATTTTCTACATTTGAAAATGCCTGTACCAAGTCAGGAATTTGATAGTTCTTGTCCATTCGTTTTTGATGGGTTTTGTCATTTGATTTTGCCATGTGATTATGGACTTTCCGATTAGATTTTCCTGTAAGTTCAGTATTTTTGTGATTTTACTTTTCACAAACATACTGAACTCCGACGAAAATTCAAGTAGAAAAGTCCCTCATCAAATGGCAAAATCAAAAGCTCAAACAGATCATACGAATGGATAACAACTGTCATATTCCTGACTTGGTACAGGTAACACATTACTGTACAAAATTGTAATCTTGCTAGTTAAAAAAATCTCAAGTTCTTTTTCTGCGACGTATAATGAAAGTATTTTGGGTCATTCTTTCTAGGTTACATGAGTTTTAAATTTTGGGAAAGAGAAAATATGAATATACAATGTATCTCTACGACTTTTGCTCGGTGATACTGAGTACCGAATTCCTAAACTATATCCAACTAATATAAAAGGTACTTTGCTATGTGAAAAAGTGATTTTTTAAATGCATCAGAGACTTATACTAAACACGCATGTATGTGTATTAACGATTACAGAATGTAACTGATGTTCGACTATGTAATCATTTATATTGAATGTGTATTTATTTATATTTGATCAGCTTATTGTTTACGTAAATAGTAAACGTATCAAAGTATCTGTTAATTACATTATATCATGTTACGGACTTCTATCTTGTTTCAGATAATTCTCTTTAAAAAAACGTTCAAAAGTTAACAACCCACATTGTGAAATGTGTGAAATTGTGCAAATATTTTTTTGAGAGAGCATTCGAATGTTGCTGGATAAGGACGACGAGTACACCATGAGAAATATTTCACCGAATTAACATCCGCAGCAAATACAAATGTTCGAATTGGTAAAATTATGTATGTTTGAAAAGTATAAATATAATATATTCACCTGAATACCATCGACATTGGCTTTACTGGTAGATCTTATGATGATGTAAAACAATGTCCCTTCAGTAAGGTCCGGATAATTAAGTCTGAAATGTCTATGGTGTTTGGTTGAGCGGAACGGTAAAATATCTGGAGCAGGATTATTTTTTGTAGATGAAAGTCCTATATGGTAGTCGTGAACAAATATATCGTCCATATTTGAATCCCATTGCATGCTTAGCTTGAAAGATTGATAAAAATATCTTAATAATTAATGATCAGAAAAACAAAATGCATAATGTTTGTGTTTGAAGACTAAAGTTGTCCAGACGGTATGTAAAACAAATGTGATTTTAAAGTTATCTCTCTTAAAAAAAAAAGTAATTTAATAACCATACAAACGAAATTTCTGATTTTCAAATGTTTTGACAGTTGGATAAATTTGCTATTGAAATGTATGACGTGCACTAAAAACGTGACCAACAGACAAACAACAGACTTCTATCTGTAAATTAACAGCACGAATCCCAGGTAAAAACAATGTGTGATATCAAATGCTCCGGAAGGTAAGTTATAAACAACTACAGGTTAAATCATTGACACTGTTAACGTTTGTTTTTTTTTGTGATCATGGCCATCACACTTACTATTAAATATTAAAACAAAATTTAAAAATCGGACCCCAAGGAACAAGTGATCCATGCTACGCCCGAAATGTAGACTATGTCAGCAAATAAGATTTAACATCGTTATGTGATCATTTCAACCCAGTTATTAAGAAAAGTCGAAATAAAGATGTACAAATATTTTTCCTTTACATATTTTTATTTGGTATGAGGGAGTGCCATGTAAAATTATATGATTCCAATATTTCAATTATGTGTATATACAGTTTTTACATTCATCAATCAAATCGTTCAGGTGAGATGAACCGTTTTTATTAAACGCATACCCAGCTTTCTCTTTTTTATTATTTCTAGACACTTCCAGTGGAAAGTAGAACTTTATTGAATTGGCTACGTTCGACTCTTTACAGTCATAAAGCTCGACATATGTTGCGGAATTCTACAGAACTGGCTTTTAATTGTTTGGCTTTGAGCATTTCTGATAAAGTTTAATGTAGAAAGCACTTTTGATGCACGAAATAGATATTGTTATATATGTAAAACGCTTCAAATATAATATGTAAATGTATACGAAACACAATAAAGGATTTTGCATTTAATCCTCATTCTGTACAATCCTGAATTATATAAAAGTCTTCTAGAGAACTTTAAGATGTGTTCCATGTGTAAACATGTATTTTCAAATTATCGTTAGTTCCAATTTAAACCTTTTTGAATATTTCACATAAAAAAAACCTCACCTGTGCTGTTCTTGAAAGAATTGATATAAACGGTGAAGATACTGTGGGTAAGTTTGAACAATCTATATCTATCGCATCTACTTCTGGTAACAATTGAATATCCTCTGTTATTGAAGTTATGTGGCTTAAAAATGCATTAGTTTAAAAAATGAAAACAACACTGTTAAGTAATTTCATGCGATCGCAGCGCTTATCTTTAAAATGGTTCTTTAAAGTTAAATATCAAACTTTATTTCAAGCATCATCACATAATATACAAAATGTTTGATGGACATTACATGTTCCTGTGTTTTTTTTTGGTTTTTTTTTTTGTCTTTTTTTATTTGTTTTATGTCTCTTCAAATTTATTTTTATGTATTGCATTTTCTTTTTTATGGCATTATGTATCTGAAAAGATACCATTAATTATCATGCAGATAAATTGGTTCCTTTAATGTAATTCTAATATAATTTTTCGAGTTTTCTGCTATAAAATCTCTTGTTTTTTATTTTGCTTCTTACCTGTCTTGATTCGAGCGCAACTGATGTATATTCATGTTCCTGGTATTTGTAATTAATTTTGAAGGTATGAAAATTTTTATATTCTGACAATAAGTATTGTCAATTATGAACAAAAATCAACTTGAACAAATCGCTGGTACATTGATAGCATACCTGCAAATAGAAGTATCGTTCACAACAATCCGAGAAAGATTTTCCCTAATAATCCACAGTCTATTGCTGGTGTCTTTGACAAGTATGGGACTAATTGTAGCCCCATCTAAAACAAAGTTTGTGACAGCTGGTGTGTCTGCCATTATAGTAACACCATCAGAACAAACAGAATCGGATGCTTCATTCGCATTGTTGATAGCTATTACTGTCATATAATATTTTCCCTCGTTTTTGGCGACGTAATTCGTAATTGTTTGATATGTCTCTGTCCCCTATGAAAAGCAATACAAATAGAACACCCGTCATTCAATAATATAAAATGTAACAGAAAACAGAAATTATACGTTGGTAAGCTAAGAGATATGTACCTTAAACCCGAAAATTAAGGGATTTTAAAAAATACCAATGTATCAAATTTTTGAATCTGACATGCATTTTAAGAATTGTCGTAAGTTTTCAACGCTTATATAATGACTGTAACAGATTGAAGTAAGCATTCAGAATACGACTAGGAAACAACTAAAAACATTATTTAACGATTTCAATAGTTTGTCATCAACTGAAAATTTAATTAATATTCAATTTGATAAAAAAAAATATATAATTTTAAGGTTTTAAACATCTTCATTACCGAACTGAACAAAGAATTAACACGACAGGTGCCGTATACGGTGCAGGAAATGCTTACCCTTCCGGAAAACCTGATTTCACTCCCGGTTTTTAGTGGAGTTCGTCTTGTTATTTATTTATAACTGTTGATGTAAATGTCCTTTGGTTTTTTGAGTCTTTGTTTACTCTTTGGTTTTTGATTGTTATTGTCTTATCAAGCTTAGTTAGAAGTTGGACGACGTATTTAAGAAATCCATAAAATCCCAGGTCTCACAAGGTTTGTTCATAAAATTGCGCATGTCCGTATATTAATGAAATTCTTTGATACTCGATATGTTCATAACTAACGCAACTAAGTATCCAGTTTAAACAGATAAAATTAATGACAAGATATATCAGACATTCTTACTTGATTATTTACAAAACGTAAAACTAATATGCTCATCAAAATTAAAAGATGAGGTATGATTGTCAAGTAATATTTGTACCTCAATGCTGGCAAATAAGTCTTCTTTTGTCCAACAATGGTCAGATACGACATATTTGTAATATTTTACTCCACTCTCTGGATCAAAGAATCCATTCCAATAGAAATTCAGGTAAAATTCCTGTTGAAAATCAACTTCTGGACTACCTGGTAATCCATCATGAACATCACCTGCTTGTGGTGGGCTTATGTCAATAGTTATCTGCAATAACGTAAAATATTGATTAGGATATGTCAATTTTAAGGCAGTTATAAAAAATATATTGGTTTCAAACGGAAAACGAGGACGTCGAAACATCAATACCATGAAATTAGCTATCCTTAACCACTTATAATTCAGGTCTAAAAAAAAGTAATAATCACAAAAATAATGTACTTAGAGGAAGATCAATTGGGAAAGTCCATAATCACATGGCAAAATCAAATAACAAAACGCATCAAAAACGAATGGACCAAAACTATCATATTCCTGACTTGGTACAGGCATTTTCAAATGTAGAAAATGGTGGATTACTTTTAAGTATTTTGTATTTTGTATTTCCTTGAATTGTATAGACAAGTTCGTCAATAAATATTAAACTATTGTCGAAAGGTACGACTCCCTGTATTTTCCCATGTGATTACATAGAGATTAATACATGGCCTTTTCCATATCAGCCTGAGTATCATCCCGAGACCCCCATATTAGCCTGAGACGGAGTCGAGGTGCTGATATGGGTCGGGGGATGATACCCAGGCTGATATGGATAAGGTCATGTATTAATCGCTTTATCATATACTTACGACAATACTTTTATGTAAGGCAAATAAACTAATGCAGTAACTAAAACACTCAAACATTTTATAAAGAAAATTAAAATTATGAATCAAATATACTATAGTTGTCCAACAACAGCATCATTAACTCCTTATATATTTATGGTAACATTTCCTATAGAGGCATTTTGAAACATTGAAAATTTGGAAGAGTTTTAAGATCATTACTACTCAATGTTTGTTGTACTATAAAATGATTCATAATTGTCAATGGCATTTGTTAGCAAGTATTAAACTATCCCCACAAAAGTTCCCGTAAATTTTGACGTCGTCACAAAAAACATCTGACGTCACAATGAAAAAGTAAACAACCGATACCGGAAACACCGAAAGTAACTTGCACGAGAGGCACTATTATGGGATTTGTGCACGAGATGCACCTGATATGGGTTATCAGCCCGGGTGGGAAATTATGGCTTGTGTACTTCCGCTCATTACACATATGCAAAAGCTATCATATCAATGCTAAGTATATGATAAATAATAATTATTAACCCCGGTCTCTTTCATTATTGTGTTTATTTAATTTTTTCAAATATTGCAATGTAATGTTACAGATGGTTTGTGCTGTTCAAAATATAGACTCTTGATAGAGTTTTAATTATACATGATGAACACTGTGTAAACATTACTGATTTATTTTATAAGATTGATTTATTTAACTTACTTTTTTCGTTAGAACTGATGAAAGCATGGCTTTATTGACAACTGTAATTTCTATAAAATATTCGGAGTCATGAACCCCTTTATCTTTCCCGGGAGTTAAACCAGCTCCGTTCACTATTTCCGGTTTAACATGAAAATGTCGGTGGAAACATCCATGATATATGGTACAATAGCAATCGGGTCCACGAGGAGATTTCTGATATTTGTGTTCACAAGAAGTCACATTCTGAAGAAAAAAAATCATGACGATTATAATTATCCATAATTTCCAGTGTCATTTCCTTGTTGACAAAAGGTTACATTGTATTTCTAATTTTCTGCGTACGTTCCATGGTTTTGACTTAACATCACCACATAAATAACAATTATGATCGCGACAGAGAGGTAAGAAAGAAACTAAATAAAGAATTCAGCAAAAATAAATTGAGAATGTAAATAAAATAAACTCATCAAATCTATAGTTTTTGTATGGTGTTAGGAGGACAGTTTTGATTTCCGTTTTTAAATTTATTTATGCTTCTCGGTACTCGAAATAGTTTTACTATCCCTTACTGTATTCTATCTTTTTCAGTTATATGATACAGGAAGAAAAGCAAAACATCTCTCAATACAAACTTTGAAAACGTAAATATAGGATATCAAGACATATAAGAATGATAGAAACTTGAAATAAGATTACTAATTGATATTACGGAAGCATCTCCTTGTGCCATCACATGCGAACTTCCATGGAGTACGTCAGATCCCGTGTAATTATCATAAACCTTCCAGTGTACACTGTATATACCACTATGATAATCATATGTATCCCATTCGAACCTTTAACAGAAATAAAATGATTATTGCTATATTTTACATTCATAAGTCTCCAAAGAGGATCTCATACGCATTTAATATAATAGCTACTTTAACATCAGTAAACTACTATTGCCTGTATTTAATATCATTTTAAGATCCTCAATTTGCTAGTATGCATGAATGTTTATTTTGAAATATATTACTGTGTGGATTACTGATATATTTCTCTGTCCTGAATGTTTCTGCATTTTTTGTACTGAGGAAAATGGCAGTTGTGATCTTATAGATCGTTTCTGTGTGTGTTGCATTGTCGTTGTTTTTGTTTTGTTCACTTCAGTGTTTCTGTTGTTTCGTTGTTTTCCTCTTACAGTTGATGTGTTTCCCTCGGTTTTAGTTTGAAACCAGGATTTGTTTTCTCTCTATCGGTTTATGACTTTCGAACAGTGGTAAAGTACTGTTGCCTTTATATATGGAATATCAGTCATGTAATATTTTATTTGATATACACAGATAAATATAGGATAAAAACCTACGTCATTAATGATAATTCTTCTAACCGATGAACAAATAATTCAGTTTTGTTGCCGTAGGATAACCAAAGGTTTTCTAATTCCGGATTAGAAATGTCTTTATAAATTGTTATTGAATCTTCTGCATATTCCCCAATAATGTCAGTAGCCTTTACGCTTATGTCCAGTTTTTGTCCATCTTCCCACGTGACGTACAAAATCTCCGATTCCTGTAAGATGTTTGGTACATCTGTATAATCTTGGAACGATTTAACATCAGGTCCTGACACTGTAAAGTTGATGTCAAACTTTATCACACCTAAAAATAAAACAAACAAAAGATTGTAAGTAAATCCATTTTTGTTCAAATTTCACATGGTTGTCACAAGATCTATCGCCGTCACAGTTTTCAAATAAAAAAAAATAAAAATCATAGCTCCTGGATTTTGGAAAGGAATAGAAATAACTTTAAAAATTAATTTTGTTTTATTTGACATTTGTTTATTTTTAAGAGAAACCTTGATAAATTCTACAATTATGTATTTAACGAAATCATTTACTACATATTTTACTATATGGCATATTTTACCTTAAACAAGCTAAACATTAATATAATGATTGAGTATTTGTCTATAAACATTGCAAATACATGTTTAGCATGACTGATACAATAACATTACTGTTTAGTTCGAAAAAAATAATAACCGTGATTACAAATGTACCTTTTATATTTGTAAACCAATCTACAGTTCGTCTTCCATATTTATCATCATAAGCGTCATCAACATGACTGTTGCTTTCTATTTTATGTAGCCATTTATATATATCATGTCTTTCATTTATAAATCGCCCAGGCCACGTGACATGAAGTAAACTGGATTCCGTAGTTACCCATTCATAATCTGTTTCCGATGTACTTTCGGTGACTATCATTCTGGTACCAGATGTTGTTTCCACAAATGAATTGTCGTCAAAGAAAAATAGAGATCTAGTGGATTTATAATTGCCGGCTTTGTCAAAAGCTGTTAGTATTATGGAATACATTCCTGGTGTTGTCACATTTAACTCACTCTGAAATGTGTATTTGTACATCATTAGTATCGTGCATGTTAAAATTTTGACCTACATTAATACCTTTTACAACACTTAAAATCAGATGCATGAGAACCATGGCATTAGAAACTTGCAACATTGAGACAAAATCCAATCCAGAGTTTTTACACGATATATTAAATTTTATGGTGAACTCATATAATTTCAGATATAAGTTCATAGTTGATTAACTATAACTCTATAATTTGTTATTTGTTTTTAAATATCAAGTCGGTTTAAAGCTCTACAGAGCTCATGTTTACTGCGTTAATTTTGTACATATCATGCCCGACTCTATATAAAATTTACTAATTTACTTACTAACAAATTTCTGATCATTTGTCAAATTATTAAGTATTTTCCATTGCCAAAACTTCCAACTTTGAGCTTTTATTGTTCTATAAAAAAGAGTGCATTGACCTGTTTAAATACTTGAGTTTTCAAAGAAAGAAAATTAAATAAAACAATTCGATTGAATCGATTCCATTTTCTTAAATGCGAAAAAAGTAACACTAAAGTGGACACCTAAACAACAAAGGTTAATCCCTTTATTCTCACCTCTAATACAGATGGCAAAGTTCTATTGGACGACTTTAACTTTTCTCCTTCCATTAGAAAGTCACCATAAGGTTGTAAATGAAAAACTTCATATTCGTATCCATCTACCCCGGCCAAATCATCACTCCACTGTTCCCATGAGAACGTTATTATTTTCTAAAATATTTTTTGATATATATTGAACATATATCGTATAACTAAGTCCTAATAATATATGAATAATGTTTTAAAATCTGTGATCTGCAAGTACTTAAGAAAAATCATTTTAACAGATGTCTTTAGAAAAAAATATCGTTTTAAATTTGGTCAATAATAGTAAGAAGATGTGGTATGAGTGCCAATAATACGACTCAAAATCCAAGCCAATATGCATAAAAATACTATAGGTCAAAGAACGGTCTTCAACACGGAGCCTTGCCTCATACCAAACACCAAGATATAAAGGGCCACACAATGATTGGTGTTAAATAAATAAAACAGGAAAACCAACAGTCTACTATATATAAAAAACGAAAATCAAGAAACACTTATTAACTTCACCAACAAACGACAATCACTGAACAACAGGCTTTCAGACTTGGGACAGGTGCGTACACATGCAGCGGGTTTAAATCATTCAACCTCACTTGATACAATAGTTTAATATTAATATTATTATTATGGTTATTAAAACTCTGAGAAAAATTCAAAACGGAAAATCCTTAATCAAATGGCAAAATCAAAAGCTTAAACACATCAAACGAATGGATAACAACTACCATATGTCTGACTTGGTACAGACATTTTCTTATGTAAAAAATGGTGGATTAAATCTGGTTTTATAGCTAGCTAAAACTCTCACTTTCATGAGTAAAGTGAAACTTTATAGGTAGCATACGATTAGTAGTATTCCTACTCTAGGCTAGACTAAGAATTCTTGGCTAAATATTTTAGAATAAATCACAAATCAACTCATGTTGCTCAACATTTCTAAAAGTAACCAATCTTTATGAACCATACCGCTATATTTTATATTCCGTATTTTTAAGTCCGCTAAAGTTTCATACTAATTTTTAAACAAAATTCATGTTTTTCCAAATACTTCTTTAATTTATGCAATTTATCCATAACAAATGTCAAAAGACGAATAAGTTAAACATTTAAGTTATTGTTTACCTGATCAGTAACATCTTGTAAATCTATAGGCGAAACAGTACAACTGGTTCCATGTAGCTGAAAACATGAATAATATGGCACTACATAATCCCATTGTACTGTGTAACTATTAGTTGTTGTCTGCCCTGAAAGGTAAGATTTAATTGTCGAGGATGTTTCTCTGTTAATGTACTTCAGAAAACCACCGTTTCTGACATAGATTGTATATACTAATCTGTAAGAGAAAAAATTGCTGAATGAGTGAAAACAAGAACAAATTATTGCAAGGTTTTTATTAATGGAAATAATGCAACGAATTAATTATTGATTATTGAGTATAGAAACAATAAGAGCTCGCATTCTGATATCTGACGTATATATCTGTATGCAAATAGTTCATCTCACATTTTTGTCCGTTTTTTTCAAAATAATAATAAATCCATTTAATAATCAATGAATTTACAATTGATGAACTAAACATGCTACAAACATTTCAAAAAGTCTAAAGATCGTTTAAACACATTCTTTATTTGGAAACCGCTTTTAGTTTTCTAATTCTCATTTATAACAACATTCGGCTGCTGATTTATTTTCTATCAGGAATTTTTGGAGGTCAACAAAATTTCTCCATTGGTAGACAAACGTGTATTGGACAAGATTTAAACAGAATAAAATTCTCTCCGTCGCCTCCTTACTTTAGACATTAAAGCAAGAACAAAACAAAGCTAGCAAATCTGTTTATGTATCCTGTTTAATACATATGAAGTTGATCTCTACCTATACATCCCGTCAATGTGTTATTTTTCTATGAACATTTTTGCATTCTTGTATTTGATTTTTTCGTTTGAGCTTTGTCTAGATGCTTTTTTTATATACATACGACGTGGCTCTGTACTTATACATCCCGTCATTGTGTTATTGCGCTATGGTACATTTTTGTAGTCTTGTCTTTAGTTTTTGCTAATGTGCTTTTCTTTATGTCTTTTTGTGCTTCTTAGTTACATATTTGTTTGTTTCAAAATTGATAAAGATTAAAACACAATGTTGACTGCTGTACCCCTATTTTTGACATGTATACCTATTATGTCTGTTTGTTTTGTTCGCACATCGTTGTCAATATATAAGAATTTGACGCGACTGTCATACAAGTGAGGTGTTTAGCTAGCTATAACACCAGGTTTAATCCACCATTTTCTACATAAGAAAATGCCTGTACCAAGTCAGGAATATGACAGTTGTTATCCATTCGTTTGATGTGCTTGAGTTTTTGATATTGTTATTTGATTAGGGACTTTCCTTTTTTAATTTCCTCAGAGTTCAGTATTTTTGTGATCTTACTTTTTACATAAAATCAAAACGCCCTCTAAACAATTTTCCGTTTAAATGTTCCAAAATATTGTTACATATGTAACGTTAATCCAAATTTAGTGATTCTCCAACAATTCAAATTTTATCTTAAATATTATAAAAAAAAATTGTCATCTATTTAGACAAGGTTATGAAGATTTTTTTTGTCAGTCTGTGCTGCTAAAATTACTATTATTTGATAAGTTCTTATTGGACTACAAAGTCTGGACGGCAAAAACTTGTTTAGTAGACTATCATGTAACAATATTCTTGATATTTAAAGGAATAAATAACTTACCTATCACTGTGACCGAATGTAGGAAGTGATACAGCACTGTTGTTGGTGTTTGTTCTTGAACATATGTAATTTGTTTTTATTGGGTTATC
Source organism: Mytilus edulis (assembly GCF_963676685.1). Lineage (NCBI taxonomy): Eukaryota > Metazoa > Mollusca > Bivalvia > Mytilida > Mytilidae > Mytilus > Mytilus edulis. The sequence goes on along the minus strand of NC_092352.1, from coordinate 10,662,984 downwards.
TTCCGTTGACGGACAGCTGAACGTGTGGGTACTTGTACCCGAGCCTGTAATTTGTTTCAAATGTAACAATTAAATCACAGTGACCCCTTTCTTGACATAATTCGATCGATAATCCATCTTTTAAAAAGTTCATTTGTTTTTATTTTTTTCTGCGACAATGATTTTTTAACAGAAATAACGCGTGAAGGGATAATGAAATACAAGTATGATTTATTTGGTCTGAGTGCTCTTTTTCATTTACGCTTCGATAAAAGAATGAACTAACACTTCTGTGCAAAAATATCATTTTTTAACACAGAATAACTTTATTATTAACAACCTTTTTGTTTACCTATTATATATTCTAGTTTCATTTGTCCATATACAATACCATAGTCAAAATCTGTCACAAAGTGAGTATTGCCAGTTGTGTCGTGTGGAGGTGGTGTACCGGAAGCTAAAAACTTTCCCCGAAATTCAATTTCCGCAGCATTAAGGCTGTTCTTGTTTGTAAATCTAACGGGTTGTGGTCCCGTGTCACTAGGATCCAATGGTGTTGTGATAGTTTCGTGTGACGGGTTGTGAAGTTTTATTTCCGCATAAAGAATTGTTGTTTTTTCTGTGACTACAAAAATAAGCACTTTTTATAATCTTAAGAATAGACATATATGTCGAAAATAAACTGGTAACGACAAAGCAGTAAAAAAGAAAAAAAAACATCAAAAGATAACAGTATACAAAACAATACATAGAAAATTAAAGATTGAGCAACAGGAATCCCACTAAAACCGGGGTTGATCTCAGGTGCTCATTTGACGGGCAACCCTGTTTTTATATGTATTTAATAAAAGAGGGACATAATAAAACATATGTTTAAACCTTGTGACTTCTTATTAATTTAATTTACATGCTAAAATAATAAAGAATGAAATTTAAGACAAAGTTCTGTCAGTAGACATTGAAATTTGCAAAGAACTAGATATAAGAAGAAGTAGTATTAGTTCTAATGAGACAAGTCTCCATCCAAGTCACAATTTGTAAAAGTAGATCATTATAGCAAGTTCGTATTATGGTCTTATTGGCGTGTATAATTTGCCAATTCAATAGATATCCCTTATATTGTTAAGCAACATAGGCGATGAAAAGTAGCCAATATTTGTGCTTTGAAAGGTGAGGACAAGACTATTATTATTTCTTCTTTGAAAGGAAAACATTAGAAAATGTCAAAGACTGTCGGGGTAATTACTTCAGCTTCATATTTTGTTACCTTCTAACACGGTCCAAATGTGTCTGCGGTAAAATGAGAGACAGGTTGGAAAAATGGTGTATGTAGTTTTGAAAAGCTGTGATATCGTAACTGAGTTAAACATATTCAATCACTCATGAATATCAAAACACGCGTTTGTTTACAGGGTGAATTACATGTCGACTTATTTGAAATATGAGACACAGACAACTTTTATTGTATTTTTGTCAAATCATGATTTATAAACTTATGTATCAAAGATTAGGATGATTTGATAACAAACCTGGTTGTGAACCTTAAAACGTCGCCTCCCAATGATATGCAGGATAATTCTGACTTCACCGGTAAACAGGTCATGAACGATTTATGCTTATCATATATAAGAAAGCGCGCGTCTGGCGTATTAAATTACAATCCTGGTACCTATTGTCATCATTTGATTCATCAGTTGCGCTCAGAAGGTCGAAATAGGTTACGGAATTTAGGAGCTTTCAAATCAAAAGTTCCAACAAGTGTGCCAGTTAGTCTTGACCCACCTTTGTCTGGGATTGAAAAACAATTTTTTTTTCAATGTATTTACAATTAGTAAACATGACCATGCCCATGATATTTTATGTAAGCACAGAATCAATTATAACTGATCTGGTGATACAATTACATTATTATTATATGAATCATTAAATACGTTATTTCACTCCGTACCTTCTTGGTTTATCTTGAGAGACCTTTCCCTTTTTATATGAAGTTTCTAAAAACAGTTCGCTGATTGTTTGAGGTGGTACCCAAAACCTTGACTAATATTAATTTGGCTCGTTTGATTTCCATAAAATTTTGACAAAATGTTTACTTTGACCTCTTAACAAAAATATAAAAATTTCAAAAAATTTGAACCAACCACTTTATCAGAAAAATTTGGTTGGTTATATAGCAGTTTGACAAACACCAATTTTGATCATTGAGAAGCTTTATATTTCCTTAACAAAACAAAATGATTGAAACGTTTAGCTGATTTTTAAAAGGTTATCTCCCTGTAGTGTTAGGTACCACCTTAATACAATATAAATCATTAAAAACATTGAAAAAATATAATGTATAAAGTACATTATCAAAAATCTAAATCTAAATATGTAATTGGTATAGTAGAAATAGTAAATATATCATACTTGTGTCGCACTGACTTCCTCCAAAACCAGATGTACAAGAACAGGTTTCTACTATTTCATTTGTACACTGTCCTGGGAAACATCTTGTACTGTCAGATCGCCAGGAACATGCCTCTAGTACCGAAATAAAAAAGGTGATTATTTACTATAGATATAACACGAACCAAAATATAAATGTTATTTTGTAATTCAATAAATCCAACAAAGCATAATTGTATGTCTTAAAACATGTCTTGCTCTTTTTTTTTTTAGAAAAAGGTAGTCTGTTATCATCAATAAAATGGTTCAACTTTTTTCATTGTCATTATCAATGATATATGTAAAAAGAAAGCGAAACAGCATTGATTTTATTCTATTGTCCAAACCAATTGATTGAAGGACAGGGGCAAGCAGTCTTTACTATATCAGAGCGAGTATTTATTAATTAATTTTGGTTAAGAAAGGTGTATTTAATATATGTACAGTATGTAATATATGCTTTCTTGGTTCTACAATTTTTCGACTCCTGTATCTTGGCATTTCACAAGGTCATGTTTTTCTCTGACTGTTTATGACCTCTTTACACCAAATCCATTGGTTACTAAATGTGTACTGATTGATAATTTAGTCTTAGATGAATGATTTGTTTGATTAGTTGTTATTCGCTTTGAAATAGCTACCAGTAAATGTGAGTACTATCAGATCTGTACTTAGTAACTTTTTGTTGTTGGGACGTTCAAGTACCCGGTCACGTCGGTTCTGTGTTTTAATAGGTATTTCTATTTGAATCCATCTGATGAGTAAAGCCTTTTCAATTGATTTTCAAATTACGTTCTTATTTTGTACTGTTACTCTACTGTCCCAGATTATGGGAGGATTGGGATCTCGGTAACATGTTTAACCCCGTCACATTGTGTATGTATGTGTCTGTCCAAAGACAGGAGCCTTTGTCTGTTGTCGTTTGTTTTTTTGTTACATATTTGTTTTACGTTCATTTTTTTTGTACATAATTAGGTCTTTTGTTTTCTCGTTTGAATTGTTTTACATTTGTGATTACGAGGCCTTTTGTACTGACTATGCGGTATGAGATTTGCTCATCGTTGAAGGCCGTACGTTGACATAAAGTTGTTAATTTCTGTGGTTGGTTTTTTTTTTGGTGTTTTGTGGAGATTTGTCTCATTGGCAATCATATCACATCTTCTTTTTTATATTTTGTGTCGTTTTTCTTACTTTTGTCTCATTTCAGTTAAAACAATGATATTTCTTTAAATATATATTTTGATGACTATGTTATAGAAATGGGAAGCTTTAAAAATAGGAATTGTCCGCTTAGATATGTAAAGTATGCACTTTTAGTTAGGATATTCTTCTTTAACACGTCGTGGTTTGATTAAATATATGCATATTTATGAACTAAATAATACAGCCACATCAACTGTCTTCTTTTTTACTTTTAGTTATATTAAGCTGAAATACAGAGGTATATTCGCAACACATCCTTTTCAATTGTTATAATAGCATACTCTCTACAGAGCAGATTGAATCCTAATAAACATGAACACAACGGACAATTAATGTAGATTTTCGCATGTTTTTACTTTGATTGTAATTTTTCATTTAATTTAATAGCATAATCTGTTGTTGTTTAAAGTAGAAACTGTATCTTATGCTTTTATTTAAATTTACTTTTACACTGCTTCTCCTGTCCGTCATAATGCCTTGTATACGCCCTCCAGTACAATTTGTCTACAATCTCATACTGACAGTACTCACAGCGATTGTCACTAGACGTCGTGCATCTTCTATGATTACAATTGTCTATCGATGGACAAACTGTCAAACAAATATACAAAAAGTACTATTTGAAATTAAACTCTTGAACTTAACAACTTACTACGATGGTAACGTATATGTGTGCTTTATCTCACAAAAATTCCGGAGAAAATATCTTGAATATTCATAGATGAGACCATCATATACGCATGTATAGTTTGTTGATGAGGAAATATTAGGAGAGTTGGTTTGTTTTGTTTTCATTGGAAATATGAATGTGTAACTTCATTGGAATACGTTGATTGTATTTCATTAAACAATATCAAAACAAACTTTAATTTGTGTTGTTTTTGTTTCTTTAGCTAATGCAATGTCAATTAATATATTTATGGACAAATGGCGCATGAGCTTTCGATAATATTGTAATAACATAATATTTATCGAATATAAAGTAGTGAATGCACGAGGATATTTATAGCCAAGGACGGAGACCATCATTTGAGTATCACGTTATTTGTGTACCAGAAGAAATATGTCTTTTGGTGAACAAGCCAGTTAGAAGACATTTGAAACTGACGGAATTTCAGATGAAGATGTAACAAATGCCGACCTGTTAATTATGTTGAAAACGAACATAAAGTGCATGGTCTTGCGAGTAAATTTATCGCAAAAAACCACTGTCTCTATCTAACACGGTATAGTAAGATAAGAACATGATGCTTTCCAAAGGTTGCCAGACACAATTTGAGTATAGTTCTTTACAAAAAGTAGACAATATTGAAAGAGCCAAAGAGTTCTTTGAAAACAAAAGGTCCGACAGAGCTTCAAGGCTCCATGAAGATTCTACACAAACGTAGCAAGCGGATCAGTATAGCCGACAAGTCGAAAAGTGCTTGACCACGGTTCAAGATTATCTCTCAGTTGAAATCACCAGTCATTATGAAGATGAAAAGACAATCTGAGCGAGGTAAAATAAAGAATAAAGTTGTTTTGATGGGGACAAAATAAAGAATAAAGTTGTTTTGATGGGAACAAAATAAAGTTGTTAAAGACCATCACTATCAAAAGAGCACCAAATCAAGGATATCATAGTATGCATATTTAGTTATTTTATATCAGTCAAGTTTCAAGTCGCCAATTTTCGCATCGAACACTTTTAGTTCAATAATTTTGCTATTTTACGTTTTCTTTTTGCTCAGTTCCCTCTCATATACATCTGATAAATAACCCCATACAGTACTACAAAAAATTGTTGAAATAAATAACAAAAGCGCACAACTTTACAATTGATAACCATTGAGGGGGACTCAAGCTCAATTTCACAAAACGGAGAAATGGCCGCGTTGAATATGGTTCAACCACTGTATATTTTATTCATGTAATGTTACTCTTATTAGCTTGGTGTCATATGTGTGTTCTGAGCCTTCATTCGATAATATGTGTAGCATTTGATAAAAATCCTCGCGTTAAGAGCACTTACTTAAGCACTTTCCACCATATTGATAAAATCCATCTTGGCAATTAGTACAGTAATTTGGTGAAGAACAGGTACCCCCTCCACTATTCCTTGAGCCTCCTCCTCTGTATATAATGCTGTCCGATGCATATGGTTCGTTACAGGCATTATTCAATATCGTTTTCCCATTGCATACAGCTGCAAAAAAAAATGTAACTCTGTATTCACACTGCGATTAGCATAATCAAAGTTTCAATTTTAAAATATAATAATATACAATAAAACTCGTTAACGTGATAATGTTATTTAAAAAGATGATTACTTATTGTCTTCACAGTCATCATTATTTCGCATTCATTGGATTCCATATTTTAGGTTCTCTATTTGCTTTTTCTTTAATGACTTCAGTTCGATTTTATTATTCTGTTTTCATAGGCCTTTTTTTATTTTAAGGAGCAAACATATACAAATTGTAAGGAAAGTGGTGTATAAAATATCTAATTTTTAAAATTGTTGATAAGTTTTTATTGATATTTAAGATTTTATTTTATATTGTTAACAGCAATATCAAATGATTAATAGTTGTCTTTGAAAGAGCTTTTGGTATCGTTTTAACCTCTGTCATACAATGACGGGAAATCGCAGTACTGCTTGTGGTTCACAGAATTTTGAAGGAATTGAAACATAGTAAGTCATTTTGTTGATAAACAGAAGCATACCCTGCATATTTTGTTTTTACTTTTCACTGATTCGATGTTTATGTATTCAATAGAACAATCACACAGTCTTTCTTTTAAATGATTACCGTGTACTATGATTTATTTTTATCTTCAACTATTAATATCGTGATTTCTAATGGAGTATAATATTTATTGTGAAATGCAAAAGTTATCATACGTTGATAAGTTTGATTTTGTTAGTTTTAATGGTTTTCCTCTTTTGTTTTAAATTTATACTTTTTCATTAAGAGCTGATATAAAGTTTGAATTCGCTAACAGTTATGACGCTTTGTTTGGCAGTATATGGAAGATTTGTTAGATAAAAATATATGCAAGATCAACACTTACGATAGCAATTACTATAGTGTTCATATCCTGGACAACAATATTCATCATAATGCTGGTGATATCTTCATGAAAACATATTATAAATCATAATACTATACATTATAACTGATCTGCAGATATAAAATATGAATTTCGACTGAACATGTTGTAAATGAGTGTAGTGATGATAGACGTACCTAATTTGACCTCCGAAGTTTAAATTGCAAAATTAGGTAAATTTTTCAAACCGTTTAAAACAAATGTTTATGTTATCTTTTGAACACTTTAGTACAGTAATGACATCTGCGTTGTCCATATAAAGTTATAAACACATTGAAATTTACATCTTTGACTGAAATGGCCATTTAACTACATTTTTTTTTGTGGGAAAATATAGACTTAACCGTATATGTCCCTTTTCTGCTGCCTGCGCTTCTCTTTTATGAGAAAATGTTTTGAAAATGTATTCGAAACAAACTAATGTATAATTACACTTTAAGTACTTGAATACTTATTCTCATAACATAAAGGTCCTAAATTTTCAAACCAAAAATGGTATTATGTCATTAACAGATTTGCTGTTTTCTAAAATTCTTATTACGACGTTAATAAAGTAGACCTCAAAAAGAACGACTTGCATTTTACAGACGTCCTGGTCAAAGATTCAAAGTTTCAAACTTGTAATGCTAATGTAGCAGATTTTCATTTCGTTTTTAAAGCAAGAAGTTCTATAGAAATTTTCATTTCGCAAATGACGTTTAATGATTGTGACCATATATACTGAACAACTCAAAAACCATATATAGTAGTTTCACAATTTCTTGTTTTGCTACCAAGGATTAGGTTCGATAAAACCTTCAAATTGACTACCTGAATTTTTTTTAATTCAGTATCATTATTAGGTATTTTTGACGTCATGAAAAGAACGCTTTATACGTATATCTTACCTCGTTCCAGTACACCTAAAAGCATTCCATATTCCACACTTATATTTATATCTTGATTCTACAGAGTAATAATGTCCACAAATAGATCTGAAATTAGTTCGAATAAATGTTTTTAAAAGTTAAACAAAATATTTTTCTATTAAATAGATAATATTATTGCTTAAAAATTATAACATCGAAGCTTTTTATTTGAACAATTGCAAATGATTTAGAGAATGAATATTACTTTAACGGGAGCGATAGAATACTGTGCTAATGAAAAAAAAAGGTGTTAAATTTAATCGTAGAAAAGGATGACAAAAAAATCAAATTTCGAAGATGAAAATTCAAATGCAAATAAAATTAAAATGTCAATTGTTCTTGAACAGTTGAGAGGTCTTTCCTTTTCGAAATGTAAAATACATGTTCCAATAGTCGTAGAATGCATTGAAAAGCTCTCAAACACACATAAAACCGTTAAAATATGACAAAAAACAACAAATTCGCTTTTTAGGACATGACCTAGACTTTTGACCTTGTAACCTTTGTAACCATTGGTCCACGATGTCATTTTAAAAGACTCCATGGGTCTGGGACCTTTGGTTCAAGAGTTAAAGCTAATTTTGTCTTTTCAGAAACCGTTAACGGGGGTTATGCCCCTTAAGTATTTCAAATCTCTTCTGTCAAAATGTAAAAAAGTTGCGCCTTAATGAACTTAACATTTTTCACTATTTACTATTTCTGTAAGTATGATCGCTTTTGAAATATCCAATAAAAAGTTGAAAGGTCAAAGGTGAAGGTCAACCTAAAATAAGCTTGAAAACACACTAAAAATCCTTTATATAAGGTAAAAATTCGCTATCTGGTACATGACCTTGACCTTTGACCTTTTGACCTTTGTCAAGGTCATTAGTCCCCAATGTCATTGCTGAAGACCCCATGGGTTTAGGACCTTTGGTTATATAGTAAAAGCTGATTTTCTCTTTTCAGGAACCTAAAACAGGGGTTATGCCCCTTACAGAAAGGTCAAATCTCTTCGGTCAAAACGTAACAAATTTGTGCATTAATGACCCAAACATTTTCCACTATACAACACTTCTGAAAGTATTAAGATTGCTGAGATTATCCCATAACAAGGTGTTAGGTCAAAGGTCAAGGTCAACATACACATTTTTGACCTTGAGGTATTTTTCAAAGTCACATGAATTGATGATGAATGGTGAAGATCCTAGGTGTCTACGACTTACGGTTTCTGAGTTTTGGTTGTCAACCGAAACCGGTTAATTTTAATAGGGGCATAACCCTACCAATGAGTCGTTGAATCTTTTCGATCAAAATGTAACGAAGAACCAGGGTCTGGACCTGAGCAAATTTCACCCTTCGTTATTTTTCTACCTTTTACGGTTACGGTGTTGGAACGATAACAACGTTTTTAGGTTTCTGAGGGATTACTCCAAACCGACAATATATTTCGACTCACAGGGTGAGTTCCGGATAGGTATTTATGACACCAATACAAAGTGTGAACATGAAAGCGACACGTCTTACGGTTAACGCGGATAAATTTGTCAAAGTTTGGCGGGAAAAGAATAATAATAATTAAAAACCAATTCTTCAGAGAACAATTGAAGGTCTTTCCACCTCGATAATAAGAATGAAATTTAAAAAACGATTTTCGAAAATGTCACTCCTTGTTGATGTAATTTGGTTCTTCAAATTGATATAAAAAAATAAGATTAATAGGCATATGCAGAAGACTTAATTGTTTTATTATGATCAGAAAATAATTTTTAGGGTCAAAATCTAGAACGTCAAATTGACCTTTGACCCTGACCTCAATTTCAAGGTCATAGGTCAGTGATCTCAAATCAAAAGACGCCAGGTCAATCATTTGTATGGTTGTTGAGAAATACTGATTTCAAATACATAAGGGGAGAAAACTCCTATAAGGGTTAACCAAACCACTTCGACTGAAATAGGTTGAAGTTGCGCCTTTTTGTAAACAGTAATTTGGCAAACAAATCATATCATTAACTGTAACAGTTTCTTTTGAATAACGATAACAAGCAAAATTAAAATGTATAACATGACCTTGACCTTCGACCTTGATCTCAATTTCAAGGTCATAGGTCAGTGAACTCAAAACAGAAGACCGGAGGTCAATCACTTGTATGGTTGTGGAGAAATACTGATTTCAAATACATAAGGGGAGAAAACTCCTATAAGGGTTTACCAAAGACACTTTGACTGGAATAAGTTGAAGTTGCGCCTTATTGTTAACAGTTATTTGCCAAACATATCATATCATTTACTGTCACAGTTTCTGTGGAGTAACGATAACAAGCAAAATTCAAAATTTAGAATATGACCTTGACCTTTGACCTTGACCTCAATTTCCTTCAAATGGACCAAGGACTTCATATCAAAAGACTGTAGGCCTCTACGACTTATAACGTATGAATTTAGCCATCAAATCGCCTATCTTAAATTTTCAAAGGGAAATAACTCCCATAAGATGACTTCCGATCACTCAAGACAAAATAAACCAAATCATTCTCAAGAGTAAACGAACAATTTGGTGAAAACAGAGATATATCGATAACAAGAAAAAGGGGACGCGGGGAGATAACTCCTATAAGAATAAGTGTTCGGTCACACAGGGTGAGTTTTGAAACCCCCATTACTGTACAACATCATTGGACAAAAAATCCATTCGATATGTTGTAAGACAAAAAAGCATCTCAGACGGCAGAAGAAAAAGAAAAAAAAAAAAAAAAAAAAAAAGCTAATCAGAAGAAAAACAAAAGGTCTTTCCACGAAAAGTGGAAAGACCTAATAATTATGATGATGATAATAATAATAATAATAATTAAAAACCAATTGTTCAAAGAACAATTGAAGGTCTTTCAACCAATAAGGATCTGTTTTGATATAAAAATATTAAGATTCAATTAAAAATGTCAGTTGCTATGTCTTTATGATATAAAAATATGAATTTTGAGCAAAGGTCAAAATCTAGAACGTCCAATTAACCTATGACCTTGACCTCAATTTCAAGGTCATAAACTAAGGATCCCAAATCAAAAGACCCTAGGTCAGTATTATGTATGGTTTATGAGTAATATCACTTTACGCATAATTCTAAATATAAGAGGGGCAAAAACTCCCATTTATTGTCTACGCACCCTTCCAATCAAAATTTATTAGTTACGACATGTCGCAACTAACAATTTAGTAAAAATAATTTGTCGCAATCTTATAAAGTTAATGAAGTAAGTGAAAATAAGCCAAAATCAAAATTTAAAATTTGACCTTGACCTTTGACCTTGACCTAATTTTCATTTTTTTGGACCAAGGATCTTAAATCAAAAGACCCTAGGTCTCTATCACTTATGGTTTACCAGTTAGAAATGCATATCACTTATATCATATATAAAAGGGGGGATAACTCTCATATGGAGTCTCCGGATAGCTTCGGTTCAAATGAAACAGAACATCCTGAGAATATAACGAGCAATTTGGAAAAATAAATTTGTCGGTTTCTTATACGGTTGCGAAGCCTTAGAGATAACAAGAAAAACAGTGTTCGGGGAGATAACTCTTACAAGGTAAAGTTTTTTGTTACGTGGTGTCAGTTTCAGAAGCGTATTAACTGTTCGATATCATATACCATATATCTTAGCGACATCTTGCGAAACAAAAAAACAGTGAAGGAACAAAAAGTTGGCGGAAGAAAAAAAAAAATAATAATAATAATAATCAGAACAAAAACAATAGGTCTTTCACCTGAAAGGTTGAAAGACCTAATAATAATAATAATAATAATAATAATAATAATAATAATAATAATAATAATAATAATAATAATAATAATAATAATAATAATAATAATAATAATAATAATAATAATAATAATAATAATAATAATAATAATAAACAGAAGAAATACAGTAAGGTCTTTCCCTTTTTAAAAAAGAAAAGACCTTAATAATACCTGTTTACCTTCACTGAGAACATCAGTCTAATGTCTAATTTTAGTTTGCTTGCTGCTATGTATGAAGTGAAAATTCCTTGTTTCGTTTCTTTTGTTGACTTTCATGTATTCAAATTCAAAATTAAATAGTAAATTAGTCAGTTTTTTTTATCCTCGGTGTTTCATGAAGTATCCAAACATGGTAAGCACGTTTTTAGTCCATCCTGCTGTACACGAAAGGTTTGTTTGTTTAGTTGACCAGGATATATAAAATCGAATTCTCGTATGATCAGAATTGTACCATTAAATCTGATTTCTCTTGTAGTCCTGTATCAAGTCAGGAATATGACAGTTGTTGTCCATTCGTTTGATGTGTTTTATCATTTGATTTTGCCATTTGTTAAGGGACTTTCCATTTTCAATTTTCCTCGGAGTATAGTATTTTTGTAATTTTACTTTTTTCTATGTTTGTTGGCATTGGTTTTTGTTGCAGTTAAGTGTTTCTGTTGTTTTGTACACTATGTTTGCTTTTTAAGCTGTCTGCAAATCAAATACTCTTTGAAAAAACTTGAAATAGTCATCAGTAGGTGGCCTAGCCTGTTGCGAGGAAAATTTTCTGCCACTATCCAGGATACCCTCTATACAGTTAAAGTTTAAATTAACCAAAACTACCGTTTTTTTACGCCCGTCTAAGACAAGACGTATTATGGTATATCGTTGTCCGTCCGTCTGTCCGTCTGTCCGTCTATCTGTCCGTCCGTCGTCCACACTTCGGACAATTGCTAAAAACCGCTTCCACCAACTTTTATTAAACTTTGTTGAATTGTTTATATCTATTGACGTAAGTTCCCTTTCGATTTTTATAAATTTCAGATTTTTCGTTTCCATGTAATGAAGTTTTATCCTTAAAAAAGGGGGATTTTCCAGTTTTCGTACAATTACTCAAAAATACTTTCATCAACTTTAATGAAACTTTTGTGAATTGTTTATATATATTGACGTATGCTCCCTTTCGACTTTTATGAATATCGGATTAACGTTTCCGTGTTATGAATTTTTATACTTAAAAAAGGGGGGATTTTCAGTTTTCGGACAATCCCTCATAAATAATTTCACAAAATTTTATGAAACTTTGGTCAGTTGTTTATATTTGTTGACTTGCTACCTTTCAATTTTTATAAATTTCAGATTATACGTTTTTCAGTTATGAATTCTTATACTTAAAAAAGGGTGATTTTTCAGTTTTGAACAATAACTCAAAAACACTTTCACCAACTTTGATAAAACTTTGGTGACTTGTTTATATCTTATTGATGTAAGATCCCTTTTGATTTGTATAAATTTCAGATTTTACATTTTTGTGTTATGCAGTCTTATCTTAAAACAAATGAGGCTTTTTTCCATTTTTTTCGGATAATAAATCAAAAATGCTTTCAGCAGTTTATGATGAAGCTATGGTGACTTGTTTATATCTATTGAACTAAGTACCCTTTTGGTTTTTTTTTATATATAATCTCTGATTTGATGTTGTACGGTTGTGGAATTTTTCTTCTTGAAAAAATGTCGGAAACGGCTAAGGGAATTTATTATTTGAATAATCGTAGAAAACAGCCTTATTAATGTACAAAAAAATCATTTAAACCATAAAGACATGCTAAAAGTGCAACGGACGTATCATGCGCTAATAGTGCAGCTCTTTATTATCTATGCTCGATTGTTTCCGAATAAGAATGAAACATTAAGCAATGGGGATTTAGCGGACAACAGTTAATCAATCAATCAATTACTACTATTTCTTTTTAAATGTTAAAATTAATACAAACTGAAATATTAAAACGTTCATTTAACAAAGTCCACAAACTTTTAAGAAGACTGTTGTACATTATTTTGCTAATGAAATTGTATCAAGTCTTTTCGTTCCTCAATAAGGTTAATCAAAATAAGCAGTTGGGATCCATGAAAATTTACAAAGTATACTTTCTTTTCATTATGTTATTTCCTTCACAAAATAAATGCTACTATTATGCAATATTGAACTTAATAACTGTACTTACTGAGCATTAACATATACAAACACATTAAAACAGACTATTACTCCCACAGCTCTTATCATGGCAATCTGAAATTAGATCGAATCTTATTTTTGTATACAAGTATATAAAAATTTAAATTATATTGGTTTTTTTTCAATCATTTATGAAAGTGAACATTGAGAAAAAAATCGCTTTTAGCAGCTAGTACGGTTCAATATTGTAAAATTAAGCTAAGAAAAATCGATGCAGAATTGTTCACTTCAAAGAGAATGATTTGACTTTATTTAATTCTTATTCATATGAACTAAAATGTGATTCCTTAGGAAGAGATGGATTGTGAGTTATCTATGCGTGTTCAGTTATCATAAGAAAACAATGTCAACATTTTTAAGGTGACACAAATGTGAATCATTTGATTGACTGATTCGATCCACACAAAAATCATTCATATACAGGTTAAATCGAAAATTAATTTATTTTTCTAATCTATAACATGAAATCAATAACATAAAGAAAAATCATACTGCACGAGGTCGCTGTCTATTCATATTTATGTTTATGTTTATATCGTGTTATATGACCGTCGGTAGCTTTCGAAAGTCATTTCAATAGTTTGTTATATGGCGTCTTGACTAAAATTCACAAGAAATTCTAATATATATATAATATATATACAATTTCTTATACAGTCACACAAACAAACAAAAAGTAACGTTATTAAAAATACCGAACTCCGAGGAATATTCAAAACGGAAGATCCCCAATTTAATGACAAAATCAAAAGCACAAATACACCAATCGATTGGATAACAATTGCCATATTCTTGACTTGGCAGAGGCGTTTTCTTCTGTAGAGTAAATAAGCTAAACCTGGTGTGACCATCGCATAAAATTCCATAATTGTGTGCGACGATCACACAATTGAGAGGTTTAGCTAGTTTAATTCACAATTTCCTACATAAGAAAACGCCTGTACCAACAAACAAACAGACTTAACAGGTTAAAAAATCTCAAAGATAGGATGAGCAGTCAACATTGTGTTAAAGTTGTAATCACTTTAAAAAAAATTTAAAAAAGAAACACAATAATGCATACAGACAAAGCACATCAGCAAAAATAACAGACAAGAATACAAAAGTTTACAATGGAACAATGACACGATGACTGGATGTGTATGTACAGAGCCATGTCAAATAGATATTACGAAAAGTAGACTAAACAGTAGAAGTATTATTGACAAAGACAGATAAAAGAATACTACAATTCGCTATTAAGATGATAAACAACGTCAATACCTAGAAAATAAACTTCAAGACCATCGTGTATTATTTGTGAAGTTGATATGGAATATTTATCAAAAAGGTCTTGGTATTTTCCAGTGACCTGTTCAAGAAAAGGAAGAGACGTATCTTGACAAACCATTGGTTCATCAACTTTCTGCTTAGACACTGGTGACGTTTTATAAAGTCTGAGTAGCAGCTGCAAGCTCTTGAATATAAAAAAATCGGAAAATGTATTTCCCATATATGCAGTTGAAGTTGGTATATTGCTACTAAAGAATTGTGCATGAATATAGAAGCTAGAATTCAATTGGTGTTACAAGTGGTTAACAAGAAGAGCAACTTGTTGTAAATGACTTTTCAAAAAAGCGTAAACCAAACACAAATTAATAGTGGTAAATAAAGGCAACAGTAGCATACCGCTGTTCGAAAGTCATAAGTCAATTAGTCGATTTTTTGATATAGTCATCGATAATATGCATACGAATATTTTCAATTTATGTTCCAGTGTATTGATTTTAGTTACGGAACCTAAAACATTTGGTCTTTATACTTCAACATGAAACTCAGTTTACGTCCATAAAGGGCCTCACAAATCATATATAAGGCCAATCATTTCAAATTAGAGACTTAAAAATTGAACAAAACAACACAAAGATAGATAAAGATAAATACCTAACAATTTTTTTGAAAAAACAAGAATGTGTCCAAAGTACAAGGATGTCCCACTCGCACTATCATTTCCTATGTATAGTAGACCTTAACATTGGGGCAAAACTCTTATTTTTGCATTAGAAATAATAAAGATCATATCATGTGGAACATGTGTACTAAGTTTCAAGTTGATTGGACTCAACTTCATAAAAAAACTACCTTGACCAAACAACTTTAAATTGAAGCAGAACACACGGACAGCCAAACGTACGGACGGACGAATGAACACATAGACCGAAATACACAATATGTGGGGCATAAAAGCTATTCGTTACCTTAGTGATGTTATATATTTTTTAAGTACTTATAAAAAGATAAGGCTTATGATTAGTTATATGAAACTCAGTTTACGTCCATATAGGGCCTCACGAATCATACATTAGGCCAAATCATTTCGAAGTTGTAAAGCGTTCACAGCCAAAAATTGTAGAAAACATGATCTAATCGATTACTGTACTGGGAACATCAGAGTGTTAGGGTTTTTTAAAGGTTAAATGAACAGTGAAATAACAGAAAATACCCGATAACCAATGTCTTGCCAACATACTAGTGCTGGTATATTCGCTAGTGAGTCTCCTGTAGGCTACAGTATACCAATATTCAAATCTCATAACTCCATCAATAAGATACAAGTCAGGGTAAAAATATAAGGATCCACACAGACTCATGTTACAATTAGGATGTTTGGTATGATTGCAAATTTGCCAGCTATCAACTAGATACCATTCGACGTTAAAGTATACTACGGGCTTCATGAAAACAAAACCCATTCCATCCATGATTGATAAAGATATGTCCCTTAATAATGGTCGCTGCAGTGTATGGTCGGTTAAAAAATAAATTTCAAATACATAATTCTTATTCACTCATGTGTATAAATTTGAATTCAAGTATAAAAAAAGGTCATGTGTGGGACCTATTCAGCAGAACAACGGATATTCGACGAGTTAATTTCGAATACCAATTTTCAAATATCAAAAAATCCAATTAGCAAATACATGTCAAAGCATAAACACCAAGTTGCAGGAGTCGCAGAAACTTAAAAAAATCAACATAGATCGGTGCGTAGACAGGTAAAGCGTCTCTTGCTATACATGATTCAACCGAACCAATACTGTAGTACAACCGGCACAATAGGGGACACAATCAATCATTTACCTATTGATCATTAGATTTTCTAAATTTCTATAGGTATTTCCCCTTTCATGCCTTATTCGTTTCCTGCTTTTGACTTAAATGCATTTCTTTTTACCATCAACAATATCTAGAATGCTTTTTTTTTTACAATATTTGTAACAAAGTATAATATAAACAGTTAGTATCTGTGTATGTTCCCAGTGGACAATGTCTTTTCTATCGTTATTGTAAAGTTTTTTGTTACTTTTTTAATAAGTAATACTACAATTGTGGCTAATATTATGGTTATTTAAAATTTATTGGGTTCACCGAAGTCAAAAGTTGAAATAAAGATTATTTGTTATACATATGTATCATATTCGGGACAGATATTATGAAAGTGATCAATGACACGCGAAACTATGTTTACAGAGTGTTAAAACTATACGATATAACTTAATATGCTTGTTGAATCTACTTTCTGTTTGAATATTGCTTATTTGTGTTAAAGCAAATGTAGTTTGCATATTTACACCAAACGATAAGCTAAATATATCCTTTCTTTATGGAATAAACCATATATTTATTGGCATAGAATAAATATATTGCTTGCATCCGGAAAAATTTCGAAAACTAATTACTTGGTACCATAGAAAGTGTATGTTCAGATGTGTCATTCTTTGGAATATAGAGGTTCCTCCATCATTAATGGTTCTATACTATGGATGCATGTCAACATAAGACTCAAAATAAATCTAACCGCTGGTAAAACTGCAATGTAACTTTCGAAAATGTCACATGTAAGCTACATGCTATACCATTCTATATATAGATACAAACAGAATAAAATATATCTATAGTTTTGATAATGATGGTTCAAGTCAACCCCTCAAGTGCAGATCGTACACGTTTCTGTTGCATTGAATCAAACGCATTCTAAGATCAAAACAATAAATAAAAGTTATTCAGATACCAAAAGGTCGTCAATCTTCAAATGTACTGATTGTTTACTATTTGTTTTAATATCGAGTAATGTATGCATAGTAGGGGATGCTCAAACATTCCCCTACTACACTTATAATACATACATGAGTAACAAATGAAGACCAGGATCTGTCTTCTCATTCTTTCGGAACAGTTTTAAATTTCTGGGGCTCGTGTTGTTTGATGTTACATATTGTTGTGTTTTGTGAATTGTTGTCTTTTCGGTGTTTAAATTTTTTTTCAATGACATAATCAGTTCGTCATCGACTTATGAGGTTAAACATCCCAGTGATATCTTCATTCTCTCTATTAAGTAATATAAGAGATCATAGGAAACTTGTCTTCTATTAATCTTGACCGTGTTCTTATACCTAATACTTTATGTTGCAGTCTTGCTGCTTATTAATGTTGTTAACATGACAGAGTAAAGAGATTAGAGGGAGGTATGTGCTCATAAAAAACTGTATTCACATCTACCTAAATTTGAATTGTTTCATGTCGATAAAGGGGAGGGTTACAGAGTTAAACTTCGGAGTGACCGAATAATAAACTGGTATTGTTATATTATATTTCGAAAACAAGTATACTGAAGATGATGATTTGTTGTGCCAAATAAAGGCAACAGTAGTATACCGATCTTCAAAACTTATAATTCGATAGAAAAAAAATCCGGGTCACAAATCAAAACCGAGAGACACGCATTAAATATAAGAGGCGAATGACGACACAAAATTTAACACACACAGAAACGAACTAAGCATTAGACGGACACGTTTTTCAGTACGATTTCATTTCATCTGTTCGTATATATTTAATTTCTTTCTTTTTATATCAGTAATATTTAAACAAATCTTTAAACTTTTATTAAGAATGGTTTATATATGAATAAATTTGCTTTTTTTTTAAAGTAGAAGCAAACAAAAGATGTTTCCAGTTTTAGATCTTAATGGTTGGAAGTATCTCATTAAATGTGTTACGGTGAAAACTAAAAGTAGCTCAGTACAAAGTGAAATGGATCTTCTTTAGTAAAATTCTCATACTTCAAATGTATTCCTTTTGCGATAACTCTAGCACATAAAACTAAACATTCATTGAATTTTCCTTGCAGTTCAGTATTTTTGTGATTTAACTGTTCATGCTTATTTTACTTGTTAGCAAATCTTTTTTTTTTTTCCTAATCAACCTCGATTTACATGAAGAACCTATTCAAACATATATCTATATGTTCATAATTAAGTGTCTTACCTTTATATGGAGTCAATTTAAAAATGCTGCACCGTTTACAATTTACAAATAATAACTGCGAAATACTTTAAATATGAATCCTATTCTTCCTGGTTTGTTTGACCAATTGTAATATTTTAAAAAACACTCCTTCAAGTAATGTTCATATTGTCGACACTAGGATTTTTAAATAAAAGGCTAACAATCAAAAATTTATGTGAGCTATGTTGAATGATAATTGAAGAATAAACAAGGTAGGACCAAATTCTTCTATTTTTGTTTCACTCGCAAGATTGAAATTTACAGAGATTTTTGTTAAATCTACAACGATGCCAGTGTCAAACACGTGATATCTTATACCTTAAAAGTTTTCCAACAGCTTGAAATATATATATATGTAATGTAATTATGTTATGTGTAAACAAAATCTGAAAAGATACTAATGCAAATTTTACATGTTTTAAAAAAAATCTTGTATCAACGAGAGTGCTAAATCAAAATTAGTATTTTCAATCTCGGTCGTTGTTAATGAGGCTCGAGGCGATACAAATTTCAGAAAAAATCAAACATTTATTTTCCATTGCAAATTTTATTAAGTACCTTTATTAGTTGTTACTTTATCATATGGTACAAAAAATCATTCAAAAAAATCAATTCGTGTTGGCCTCAGATGACTTTTAAAATGTATATATCATTGAAAAAGCTCAAAATTATTTCCCTTTGGTGCAAAATTGCCATTTGTTTTGGCATTAAAATTGAAATAATCATCGGTGCTCTATATTTTTTATTATAATTTTCAAATAAACTGTACTTAAACTGAACTATTGTAAAATTTAAGCGATTTCTGTAATTAAGTTATTTTTTTATTCAATGGCAGATTCCTAATCTATGGCAAATGTGACGTCATTTCATCCCAAATCTATATCAGGTTTTTTACAATCCAAATATATGGCGAGTTTTGTAATTTCCTAATCTATGGCGGATTTTTGTTGTTTCTAAATCTATGGCAAATTTTGAGCAAATGGAAAGCAATGCAGTACAGCAGTACATATATGTACATATATGTGACCAGCCACGACATATCTAGGCTTATGGAGGTAGAACGTCATTGTGTTAACTATATGTGACTAGCCACTTCCAAGTTTAGCAGGGTACATTGTCTCAAAATCATACCGGTATGAAAATGAGACTTTTCTATGACGACCTTTATTTATTGAAGGCACTTATTTATAAAATACAAAATTATTGTATTTATTGGCTCTTAGTAATGTTCAATAGCGTATTTGAATAAAATTTCAAAGACTTAAATTTACTACAATACAAACAATTCTTAGCTCTATTTTAGAACATGTAATCCAAACTTGTTGAAATAACGTTAGTTTAAAATTTGTCAAAGTAAGCTTTAAGAATTCATTTTTTTAATTTAGATTTATTATGCATGTCTCTATACATAGTATGCGACGCGTAACAGTTTATAGGTAGGTGTTCCCTTATATGCATTTATACGTTGCATTTGTTGGATATATTCCAGACTTCATTTATGAAAGGAAATCTATAGAGCAGAATTTTTTAATTTTTTTTGGGGTATCAATAAAAATGTAGATTCAAATATTTTTCACTTCAAACGATAAAGTAAAACTTCTTCAAAAAATATATATGATGTATAGTTCGGCATCCGCAAAAAAGAAGTGTTAATCTCTTCTTCACAAATACGTATTTCATTGAATCTCGATATTTATCATGTTTTAATTTTTCTAACAATGACGTTCTACCTCCATAAGCCTGCAAATGTCATGGCGGGTCACACATGATCAATGACTTGTCTGAAACCAATGGAAATGTGCGACATGTCTATAAACATTTGTGAAATGATGGTCAACCAAATCGTGATGGTAACCAAATATTTTTTTGTAAATGATGAATTCCTCAATACAGACTTCAGGCTTGAAATGTTGTGCCCCGTAAAAATTAAAAAAAATCTATATAATCATGGAACCTATATTTAACCCATTCCTTAGACCAACTAGTGAGTCCCTTAACAAATAAAAAGTTAAAAAAAAATAAAAAATAAACAGTTTGAATTTTCAAATAATATTTATTTTATCGTTATATTAAAGGGGCACTAGCTGTCAAATTCATTGTTACCGATTTGACTCAAATTCTCATATTTGGTTTATAACAATGTAAAACATTTATCCAAACTATCAAAAGTCTAAAATAAACAGTTTACAGAGCATGGGGTAGATAATATAAAGGTTCGTTTCGTGTGTATTTTAGTCCAGACGCCATCTAATTAACTATCGATTTGACCTCAGATGACCATATAAGCGATGTAAACAAAAATAAAGGTACGAATAGATTAAACCAACACGTGCAATTGCATTTTTATAGGTCTGTTTGATTTTATTTTATAGATTAAAAATAGATGTTTCTCATTGTTTTTAACCATATAAGAATGATTTTATGTGCATCGAATTAGTAATCAAATGATTTACCGTAGTTTCACTTTCATTGTTGACATTCTTTTTCTTTAAATAACCAGTACACGTACAATGCATGCGTTGTCAATCTCTAGCTAGGGGTTAACTTGAAGTTCACATGAATACCGGTTAGAATGATGATGACGTTTTCACTTGCAAGTGAATCAGTCAAAAATTATGTTTAATCGCTTATTTCAACAAAATTAAAGGAAATTGATTGCTAAAAGCAAATTATTATTTCATTATTCCAATTTGATTAATGATTGATCTAAAAAAAATCATACTTTATTTCTTTATATAAATCGTAGCTAGTGCCCCTTTAATACATCTGTTTTATTTGTTGATCAAATAGATATCCGTTAATTTTATCTTTCACTTAATAAACTTTGCCAGCTGCAGATAGTAAAATATTTACTATAACTCCTTTTTAGCTCACCTGGCCCAAAGGGCCAAGTGAGCTTTTCTCATCAATTGGCGTCCGTCGTCCGTCGTCGTCCGTCGTCGTCGTTAACTTTTACAAAAATCTTCTCCTCTGAAACTACGGGGCCAAATTGAACCAAACTTGACCACAATCATTATTGGGGTATCTAGTTTAAAAAATGTGTGGCGTGCCCCGGTCAACCAACCAAGATGGCCGCCACGGCTAAAAATAAAACATAGGGGTAAAATGCAGTTTTTGGCTTATAACTCAAAAACCAAAGCATAAAGAGCAAATCTGACATGGGTTAAAAATGTTTATCAGGTCAAGATCTATCTGCCCTGAAATTTTCAGATGAATCGGTCAATTGGTTGTTGGGTTGCTGCCCCTGAATTGGTAATTTTGAGGAAAATTTGCTGTTTTTGGTTATTATCTTGAATATTATTATAGATAGAGATAAACTGTAAACAGCAATAATGGTCAGCAAAGTAAGATCTACAAATAAGTCAAATGATCAAAATGGTCAGTCGACCCGTTTATGAGTTATTGCCCTTTATAGACAATTTCTAACCATTTTTTGTAAATTAAAGTAATCTTTTACAAAAATATTCTCCTCTGAAACTACTGGGCCAAATTAATCCAAACTTGACCACAATCATCTTTGGGGTATCTAGTTTAAAAAATGTGTGGTGTGACCTGGTCAACCAACAAAGATGGCCACCACGGCTAAAAATAGAACATAGGGGTAAAATGCAGTTTTTGGCTTATAACTCAAAAACCAAAGCATTTTGAGGAAATCTGACATAAATAAAAATGTTTATCACGTCGAGATCTATCTGCCCTGAAATTTTCAGTTAAATTGGTCAACCCCTGAATTGGTAATTTTGAGGAAAGTTTGCTGTTTTTGGTTATTATCTTGAATATTATTATAGATAGAGATAAACTGTAAACATCAATAATGTTCAGCAAAGTTAGACTTACAAATAAGTCAACACGACCGAAATGGTCAGTTGACCCCTTTAGGAGTTATTGCCCTTTATAGTCAATTTTTAACCATTTTTCATAAATCTAAGTAATCTTTTACAAAAATCTCCGCTGAAACTACTAGGCCACAATCATCTTTGGGGTATCTAGTTTGAAAAATGTGTCCGATGACCTGGCCATTCAACCAAGATGGCCGCCACAGCTAAAAATAGAACATAAGGGTAAAATGCAGTTTTTGGCTTATAACTATGAAACCAAAGCATTTAGAGCAAATCTGACAGTAAAATTGTTAATCAAGTCAATATCTATCTGCCCTGAATTTTTCAGATGAATTGGAAAACTGGTTGTTGGGTTGCTGCCCTCCTATTGGTAATTTTTAAAGAAATTTTGCCGTTTTTTGGTTATCTTGAATACTATTATAGATAGCGATAAACTGTAAACAGCAATAATGTTCAGCAAAGTAAGATCTACAAATAAGTCAACATGACCTAAATGGTCAATTGACCCCTTAAGGAGTTATTGCCCTTTATAGTCAATTTTTAACAATTTTCATTAATTTGGTAAATTTATGTAATTTTTTACCAAATATAGTTCTCTGTTACTAATGGGAAAGTTCATTATAGATATAATTGTAAGAAGCAAAATCGTTCAGTAAAGTAAGAACTTCAAACACATCACCATCACCAAACTACAATTTTGTCATGAATCCATTTGTGTCCTTTGTTTAATATGCACATAGACCAAGGTGAGCGACACAGGCTCTTTAGAGCCTCTAGTTTAATAATCCGGTACTAAAAAAAGTTGTGCCCTAGCTTGTTCAACGCGGGTTTTGTTCGGTACAGCACATTCTTCCGAATAATAGGTCACATCTTCCTTTTAACCATCCGCAAATTGTTGTCCAGGATATTACCTTCATCTGGAATCGAGTTCAAATCTATGAGATTCGCAATCGTTTGTGGCGGCTACCATGTAATATTGCGTTATTCAATTGAGACGCAATTTAAAGATCTGCCATAGATTTTGAGAAAACAAAAATCTGCCATAGAATTTGAGAAAACAAAAATCTGCCATAGAATTTGAGAAAACAAAAATCTGCCATAGATTTGAGTTGTTTGACGTTTGTAACGTCACATTTGCCATAGATAAGGAATCTGCCATAGATTTGGAACCCACCATAAATTATAGTTACAACAAATGACATTCGTCAGCGTCAATGTGTTTTCTTTAACTCGATTACACAATAGGAAAATAATATTGTGTGCGTATTTATATGAATAGGTTTATATTTTATTATTCCGTTATCCAGAAATGCCTCGCTAATCCCTACTTATTACTGAATTCGTACGTACGAAGTTTCAAACCCCATATTAACAAACTGTTACAGTGAGTTTTATATTGTATCATTCAGATGGTATATATTACTGATCAGCTGGATATTTTTTTGTCGTAAAGGATGATTTATCCCTTGTTTTCTATTGTTAAAGTATGAGCCTTTCTGATGAAGGTAAATCCAGCAAAGCACTTCGTTCGAGTTTGATTTTCATTAGGGTTATATGTGTCTAACAACATAACTCGTATCTACCATGTCTTCAGATCTGCAAATGTTTTTTTGGCAAAAGTGTGTTCTTCCAACAGCGGGATTTAAACTGATGTGTCTGTGAAATTATCGCAACACTGCCCTATATCTCCAAGAAAACTAGACTTTGTGCAAAGGCAAATGTAGCTTTCGTTTGTCAAGTTTGCATTTCCTCGTCAGCGTCATTCGTATTTGTAAAATAGAGGCCTAAAAAATAACTGGTATTCCAATCTCATATGATAAATACGAACATACAAATGAAGATAAAAAATAAAACTAGATGGATTGCATGAATGCTAGAAGAAGCGAAACCGTGTGCATAGGCAGATTGAACTTGAAGGAAAACTTTTTAAAGTTTTCTATGTTGTGTCATGTGTACTATTGTTTGTCTGTTTGTCCTTTTCATTTTTTTGCCTTGGCATTGTCAGTTTATTTTCGATTTATGAGTTTGACTGTCCCTCTGGTAACTTTCGTCCCTCTTTTATTATGCATTGGGGTTTTAATATTTTTCCGTTTTGTCTTTTCAGAATCTACTACTCTGCCAACTACCTATTTTCACAACTATAACTGTATCATAACTGCGAAATTGAAAAATCTTTAAAATTTATGTTCACAAACATTTACTAAGTATTTTATTCTTAATTATTTCAGTAAATATATATAAAAATGTATTACTTGTCATTTCATTAAAGTGGAAGGTATTAGGTATCAATGAGTTACATTCATTTAAAAAAAAAAGTGAACTACTTAAATCTAAAAACCGTTACATTTAAACTTTCCGCATATCAAATTCTTTTCATTAAAGTTTGTTCTTGATCGTGATATGGAAGTAATCAAACAATGATATTGGGTTAAGTCTTCTGGTCTTACATGTTTTGAATTGGATTTCTTTAACTTTGGTACATTCAAACCAATACTTGTTGAACTATTCATAGATAATTTTTACTTACAATGTTTTTTTGGTTTTGCTCACACATCATTGTCAATATAATTAATTCTATGCGACTGTCATACAATTGAGAGAAGTTTAGCTCGTTATAAAATTTGGTTGTATCCACTGTTATCCACATAAAAGAGGGACGAAATATACCAGAGGGACAGTCAAACTCATAAATCGAAAATAAACTGACAACGCCTGGCTAGAAATGAAAAAGACAAACAGACAACAATAGAACATATGACACAACATAGAAAATTAAAGAATAAGCAACACGAACCCCACCAAAAACTAGGGGTGATCTCAGGTGCTACGGAAGGGTAAGCAGATCCTGCTCCACATGTGGCAACTGTCTTCTTGCTTATGTAATTACAAATTCGGTAAATAGTCTAATTAGGTAGGTCACATTCATGAAAGAGAAGGGGTTTGTAGTTACGACGTAAGGAACATATCCGATATCATTTGTGAAACGGTTATTCCTTAACGGTCAACCAACTCGTGATGGCGTCCGTAAAATATATGAAGGGATGATTTCAACTTCACCATTTGGAACTCTTAGTTAAATAGCTTCCTTGTGAGCAGCAACCCTCTATCAAGAAAATCATGATAGGAAATGCAAGCATGGGAATATCGTATAAACTGGGAGATATATACCCCGTATGCAGGTGTTGGAATGTTGCTACTTAGAAATGGAAAGTTCACAATTGGAAAGCTGAAATCAGTTCTTTTGTCGTAAAGTTTTGTTTTCGACCGACCCTCATTGTCAATATTA
The DNA here is from genome assembly GCF_963676685.1 of Mytilus edulis. Lineage (NCBI taxonomy): Eukaryota > Metazoa > Mollusca > Bivalvia > Mytilida > Mytilidae > Mytilus > Mytilus edulis. The sequence continues at coordinate 10,636,925 of NC_092352.1, read as the reverse complement.
AGATGTAAGTCAAGATATGAGGCCGACTTAACTGTATCTATTGTATCCTTTATCTCTAGTTCGATGGGATGGGATAAATGCGTTAAGCTGGGGTCACACATTCACGATTTATACTGCCGTCCTTGACAGGACCATTCCCGATTAAAATTTGTCAAAAGTCTGATCAAGATCCTGTGAATCGTGGATGAAAATTCAAACTTTGATTAAAATTTGTAAAAAAATAATTTAATCACGACAACAATCAGATATTGTTCAGGAAGCATCGATATTCAACCGTTTCTAAGCGAATTTATCCCGATAATCCCGTTCTCAATCGGCTTTTAATCCAATTTGTATTTTTCGCCAGGTAAAATTCGACCGAATATGTTACGACTTCGTCCCGATTCTACCGAATGAAATCCGACAGAGATCAGACAGTGACCAGACAGTGAACCGACGCTGACGGAAGTTATCCGTTCGAAAACAGTCGGCATAATCTGGATGAGCAGGTACTGTCGGAACGTTATCCTATTAAGGTCGGCTCTATCGCATTGCAAACGGCTTTGTCTGGTCTCAGTCGTATTGTATTCTGTAATTGTCGGGACTCTGACGTGGGTATTATTGACGAATTTCGTATTAATAACGGGACTGTTCCGGAACGGTTTCGGCAAAAACGGTTCGCAATCCCCACAAGATCTGGATGCAATCTGGACTCAATCGGCAGAAAAACAGCAATGAAAAATTTCTCCGGATCATTCCCGTTCCACAGGACACCGTCCAGAATACACAGAACATTGTTAGGATTTTGATCCGATACAGCAGAATCTGTCACGACATAGGCACGATTGTAATCCGACTAGACTAAATCGGCTAAGTTTCCCCGAATGTTACGGGACGCACCTAACTGTCGGGGTGCTTCGCCGAACTATTCGGACCCTTCCCGACCCGTAGGAATCTGTTACGAAATTAAACGACTGCGTTCAGACAATGATAGGACATTCCAGATAATTGAGGATATTAATCCGACTTTTTCACTTTTCGTTTCGTATCGCTGTCTAGTCTCAAACGGGAGCAATAATCGGCAATGTGTGAACCCCGAATTAAACATTGTCACCAAATTTTGAATTATTTAGTGAAAAAACGTCATCTATATAGCGGAAAGTATATAGCACATAAGAAATACCCGTACCAAGTCAGGAATAAGAGCGTAGATTTCTATTCGTTTGTTGTGTTTGTGTTTGAGCTTTTGGTTTTGTTTTTGCCATTTGTTAAGGGACTTAAAACATTAATTCTTTTTAGTTCGATATTTTTATTGTATTTCTTTTCATTGAATAATTTTTTTCTTGTTGTAGATTAACGCTTACACTTATTCAGCTATGATTGACTGAATATCAAACAAGGATGAAATTGATGAACTGGTGTAGGTCCTTCTTAATTTGTGTTTCTTGTTTATTCGGCATCTTAAATTGTAAATATATACGCTTCCAGGGAAATTATGAATACAGTTACCACTACATCTCTGATTCAACTATACATGGTTTGGGAAACTTCAAGACCGATGCAAAGGTGCGTTGATCTTATTTGCTTATCTTTGTTGAGACAGATAGAAAATAAAATAGGTGATCGCAATACAATTTGATATTCCTATTTGCCTCTTTTGTTTACAACATACTGTTCAATTTTCCAACTTTAGTCCCACAAAATTATTATTTTCTTCCAGTAATAACAGTAGTTAATTTGTTGTAAGGAATGGTGTATGTAGAAACCATATTTGGATGATATAGCGTCCCTATGAAGAAGATACATATCAAATATTACATGGAGCGCTTTCACAATGGCTATAACAGTAGTGTACCGCTGTTCAAAACTCATAAATCGATAAATAAAAACGAATTCGGGTTACAAACTAAATCTGAGGGAATATAAATATAAGAGAATAACGACACAACATTTAAATGTAACACACACAGAAACGAACTAAGCATTTGACAAAATCCGATGAGAATTACAAATATAATCTATATAAGGTTTTTTTTCCCCAAAAGTTTAATGAACCAATTGTATTCAAAATGACATAATGACCTGTGTAAAATTTTATATATTTTTAATTAGGGTCTTGTGTAACAAAATTCAAATTTGCATGGAATAAATTTTACACCCGATTCAGTATAGAACAAGAATGTGTCCCAAGTACACGGATGCCCCATCCGCATTATCATTTTCTATGTTCAGTGGACCGTGAAAATGGAATAAAATCTCTTTTTCGCAATAAAAATAGAAAGATCATATCACAGGGAACATGACAGACGGACGCAAAGACCAGAAAACATAATGCCCATAAATGGGGCATAAAAAGGCTTTCCATCAACAGCAAAATGTACACTACCATAGCGTTGTGTCTGTTCTTTCATTATATTACTTTTTTCTTACATGTGACCAAATTATAAAAACCTGATGATGCTAATATAAACCCAAATACAATCAAGTCGCTGAACTATTTTTTACTGCGCTATTCTGATTAATAGTTTGTTTATACGGAAATAAGTGTTTAAAAATGACTACAGTATATCATATTTGTTTTTGGTAAACTATTTTGGTGGAATACTTTTGGCTAGGCTCGGTATTTATACATCCTGACATTATGTTCTTGCGCTATCGTTCTTTTTTTTGGTATTTTTGTCTTTCAATTTTGCTTACTTACTTTGTATATAGAGTTTCTATACGCCTTTTTTTATTTGTTAAAATAGTTTTTTGTTTATATATGCATTATGATTATAACACAATGTTGATTACTGTACCGTATTTTTGGTCATTTTTACCAGTAATGTCTGTTAGTTTTGCTCACATGTTGTTGTCTATATAATGAAATTATATTCCAGTGTCATACAAGTGAGAGGTTTAGCTAGCTATAAAACCAGGAAATGGTTTACCAAGTCAGGAATATGAAAGTTGTTTTCCATACGTTAAATGTGTTTGGGCTTTTGATTTTTAACATAACAAAACGTATATTCAAATTATAAAAAATCTCAAATAAATAATTTGCAAGACATTGGCTCAATATTATGTATCATTGTTTCGTGTGTAGGTTAGTCTAGACGCCTTCAATTAAATTTAAAGTTTACCTCCGAAGACTGCTGTAGGTCACAAATACAGATATAAAAAGATAACGAACACGTGCAATTTGATTTTTCTATGTTTGTTTAATTTCATATCATAGTTTAAAAATATATATTAATCATCGTTTTTAACTATATGGGAATGTTTTTTTGTGGATCGAATCGGTCATTAAATTATTTACCTTTGTTTCACTTTCAATGTTGACTTTCTTTTCTTTTAATAACTGAAAACGCATAATTAATGTGTAATACATCTCTAACTTAGAGTCGTCTTCGGTGTTTCTTAGCTCATTTGAAAATGATGGACTATACTGGCTGCTAAAAGCGAACTATCAATTCACGATTTCAAATCCATTAATGTTTGAACAAGCAAATGTCATATTTAAATGTTTTTGTATATCTCCCAGCTAGTGCCCATTTAAGAAGTGCTAAATACCAGGTTTATATATATCTATCTAATCTATATCAGTCGTTTTTATTTTGACAAGCCGATATTGAAATAACATTTTTCTTAGGCTTCGTTGCCCATGTCTCGTTTTATCGACGTTGACTCCTATTTAATTTGATTACGTTAAATGGCAGCTCATACAGTTTATAAATGTTTTATCATTTAGCCTAATTGTATCGTGATTGTGTATGTGGATTCTATGTATCTGTGCTAATCAATGTTCTTTTTCCTAATACTTGTATTCTCTATATGCCCCTTGTGGGTCCTTGATTGGAAATAAAATTTATCTTATATCTTATAGAAAACTGAATACAGGAGCGTACGCGTTAAAGCTAAAATAGTTTATGGTAGCTAGGGTGAATTAATTGGAAAAAACACTGTGTCAATTCCACTGCTAGTGGAGGCTTTCTCCCCGAGGGTAGCGCCTGTCAAGCAGTCAGTACTACAGTGTTGACATGAATTATCATGAATATTATCATTATCCTAAATAAACTGTTAAATAAAGGCAACAGCAGTCTACCACTGTTCAAAAGTCATAAATCGATTGAGAGAAAAAAAAATTAGGGTTTCAAACTAAAACCGAGGGAATCCCATCATGTATAAGAGGATTACAACGAAACAACAGAAACACTGACGCGCTACTTAAAAAGACCGACAATGCAACATTCGTAGTAACGAACTATTAGATAAAAACTGTCATATTCCTTACTTGTTTTTTTGACATTTTAAGAAAAAAAAATAGGGGGTTGGACCTGGTTTTGTTGCTAGAATGTTTCGAAATATTAAGAATTTCTACTTTAGAAATAGATTACCTTAGATTTATTTGGCAAAATGTTTCGGATTTTTGGGTCCTCAGTGATCTGAAACTTCGTTCTTAATTTGACCTTTAAACTTTTATAGCATTTCTGGTGAGTCTTATGTAAACAATACGCGTTCTGGCGTACAAATTTTAATCCTGGTGTCTTTAATGAACTTATATGCCGATTTTCAAATTTCATTAATCGATCACAAATAGATAAATCAAGATTGTATTAGTTTTGTCCATTATAAGACACACCAATCAGACAGGTTTAATTCCTAGTAGGTTTATCGTTAAAAACGCTCTTCTCTCATATAACACATTGTATAGGGACTTTAAACATACTCACTTCGGAATATGAAAACAAACAAATGATAAGATATATTTTTTTCAAAAGGAAAACAACAGAGAATACAAAACACAGCATAGAAAAACAAATGTTCCTTGGTATAAAAATAAAAACTTTGATTTAAAAACAACGTGTACGATAGGCTTGTTACACCACAAACATTTAAAACTTCACACATTTCAGTAAAGAATATGAATCTTTGGCACAAAAATTCAATTCATTATAGATACATATTTTTTCATCGAGATAGATAAATATTCATATTCAAAACACGATGCTTGTGAACTTTTCAAATTTAGAAAATTTGCTGTTGCGAGTGATATAATATTTGAAAGGTTCCGGATGGATTCTGTTTCTTTAATGATTTTAATAAAATTGAGAATGGAAATGGTGAATGTGTCAAAGCGACAACAACCCGACCATAGAGCAGACAACAGCCGAAGGCCACCAATGGGTCTTAAAAGTAGCGAGAACCTCCCACACCCAGAGGCGTTTTTCAGCTGGCCCCTAAACAAATTTGCATACTAGTTCAGTGATAATGGACGTCATACTAAACTCCAAATTATACACAAGAAACTAAAATTTAAAATCATACCAGACTAACAAAGGCCAGAGGCTCCTGACTTGGAACAGGCGCAAAATAGTGGCAGTGTTAAACATGTTTTTGTTTTTTAATCTCAACCCTCCCTCTATACCTCTAGCCAATATATGTATACTATATGTAGACCGTACAAAGCTGTCTTTGAAATCAAAAAGAATTATTATTTCAATTATCCAATGAAGAACTGAGACCAAAGGAACCACGCGTTGATTATAAAACTCGTCAACCGGTCAGGAAAGATTAAAACGTAATATTCCTATTTTGAATGTTTAGGAAAAATAGAATATAGCTCCTTTTTATCTGACATTTTTGTCTATTCATACAACAAAACATTGTTAACATTCAAACAAAGTTTACAGGTCTAAAATTTAATATCGGAGAACATTTTATATTAGAAAAGATTATTTTTTTTAGGGAACCTCATCACCTCGCCATTTATTTGCTGGAATCCCTGGCTTCAAATACTTGAATTTTATTTACTAAAGTAACTTAACCTTACCTAATGGAGTCTAAGAAAGTATAATTTAGTTTAGCTTTGTCAACACCACAGTATATGTTAAATATATGGTATATTTTTTATTTTTTTATTCTTTGTTTCTCTCTAATTTGTTTGTGCTGATTACCACATAGTTATGTACTTTCATTATTATTTGTGCTTGTGTTAATGTAGCAAAAGGAAATTATCATTGTCTAGTGTATTGAATGGTTTTATTAAGACATATTTAGCTATCATACACTTCGTTGCCAAAATCTGAGTCAATTATTATTTTTCTCCAAAATATGGGCCATTCTTTTACTGAAAGAAATTTAAGACGCATTGTTGTATAATTTAGTATGAAATATCTGGGGTTTTTTTTCAGTTCTAACCAGTACTTACCAGTTCTAGTTTTAAAAAGTTTTAATGTATAACATTATAGGGTTACGGTATTATTATCAAACTTTAAAAAATGCCAATAAACTTAAGTACAATTTAAAAAAATACATATATACATATATGAAAGTAAATGTACTAGATTTCTACGTCTAAATTTAAATTTTGCACAAGATAAAAAGATTGCAAAATTAATTAAGCTATTCATTTTTTGTTCCGAATTTAATCTCAAATTTTAGGATGTATTGTTATTTCAATTCATACTCTCATAAAATGTATGTCTTTGTAATACTTTATTTTATAGATGTCTGTACAATGATTTAAATTTCAAAACTTTGCACATTAGAAGTCATAGTAGATTTTATTACAAACAAAAATGTGGTTTACTGATGCAGCTAAACGTATGAGTCAATGTCGAGATGGTTGTACTAGAAGAAATTTAAACTGTTAAAGATTTAGCAGATTCTGTTGTTAATATGTGGGTGCGGGAATTTCTCGCTACATTGAAGACCCATTGGTGACCTTCGGCTGTTGTCTACTCAATGGTCGGGTTGTTGTCGCTTTGACAGATTCCCCATTTAACAGGATATTATTCGAACTATGAATTATTTTTAATTATGGAATTTGCTTAATTTCTAGTGCTTGAAATTTTTAATAAATTCCATGTTTAATTGGTATTATAATGTTTTGAGAGGTTCATAACACTTCCCATAC